>NC_039366.1:4202425-4296881 GCF_003573695.1 Papaver somniferum | reverse complement strand
CTGGTGATTTAAATAAGAAGACAGGAGCAGTTGAAGTTAGATAAATGAATCAGTGCTATATACAGTACAGAAAAGTAAGTAAAACCAAACCCACACCTTGTTTTTTCCCAAACTACATGTTTAATTGTATTAAATTGATGATACAATGAAATTTATATCTAGGGTGGGTTCGTAAAAGTTAGGGCTTTTTTTGTTTTGTATTTAATTAGGGTTTATTTATGAAATTGAATGTATTATTAACATGTTTAGATGATTTTGAATGATTAATTTGATGTAATTATGGTTTAAATAGGGTTTACTGAAATTGGGTATTTTCCTGAAGTTAAGTTTGAAGATAAAGGAAGAAGAATGGAAGTTATAAGTCACAATAAACCATAAGTTCATGAAACCCATTTATTTTTTGAATTACTTTGCTGAAATTGAATGATTTAAAAAATAAGCGAGCCAATGCTTGACTCTCCATAACTATTATAAGCTTCATGTAATCCTATTGGGTTGTTGGTTGTTAATTGGACGTTTCTGCTTTCATAACTCAGGTTTATCCTCACAGGGAAGGATACTAGCCGTAGATGTAATAAAAATGCAGGGAAAGGGCAAGAATGCATTTGGCAGGACAACCATTAATAATTTTGACTCAGGTATTTAGTTGCTAAACACCTCTGTGAAATTTCTTCTTTCGTAAAATCCCAAAGTTACTGTAGTTGCAGTGTTATAGGCATGTCTTAATGGATATATTTTTTTTCTTTATCATGAAGGTTAGTAGAAAAAGAATGCAGTTAAAGAGCCTGTAGTTTAACATATCGGTAAATGCATTTTCTTTGCGTATAAATTTCTTTTGCAAATTTAGTTTACAGAGTTACTTTGCACTTTAAGATTACACCAAAATCCACCAGTGCATGCTAAAATTTTCTCTGTCTTGCATTTACGGTTCAAGGTATCCGTACTCGCCCTTTGCAGATGTTAACTATGAAGTATAAACTTATAGTTTGCGATGGTTTCTTTCTGTGGTTGTTAGTTATGAACCAGATGATGATTTATGAAGCTTATTTATCCCGCACCCTTTATTGTTTCAAATATTCTGGTGTCCATAGCTCTGGCGCCATCAGTCTCGAGTCCATATCCCATGTGTGGTAATTCAAGCCTAACAATCTAACAGTAATTTTTGTGGTGATATTTTACACCAATTCATTGTCTGTCATTGTTATGAGAACCAGTTCAGTATGAATTGTGATTTGCGGGTATCAAAATGAGATACTGGTTTGCTAATTGATATTAAAAACAGATTTCACTGGGAGGTTTTAGAGATTTTTGGATGTTCTGAAAGATTGTATTGAGCAGATTTATGATGTTTTTTACAACCACTTCTGTTTGTTGCAGGATATGTGATATGTAAAGGTGCAGGATGGGTTCTGATCCGCCACAATAGCTTATTCAGATTGATGAGGTCTTTAGGAAGATCTGACGCAGGAAGGTTTTGATGAGGAAGCAAAATAGCACTCAAATGCCTCATGATTCACCATTTACTGTAAAGAGTATATGAACATCTAATATTTTGACTTGTTTTTGGGAATGGGTGGATCTCTTTTGTAAACTAACTACTTGGTTTTTGAGAATCTATATAAAATTTTGTCTGATTCGTTGTTTTGTGGATGTAATTTTCATATAAATCTCCATCTTCACTGTTGGACAGAACACAGAGGTAATGTTAGGTAATAGAACTAGATCTCATCCTTGACCGTTTATCCTTTTCCTTAGACACCATACATGTATACAGTATCATATCACAATCTTCTCTTCTTATTATCAACCATCGTCATCTTCTTCTTCAGTTCCTGTTTTTAACAAAAGCAGCAGAGAGAAACACCGAGAGACGATTGAGAGATTCTTAGAAAAAACTAGGTGATCTTCTTTATCCATCTGTTCATGTGTAATGTTTATGAAGTTTTAATGAAAGAAGAAAGAGGCGAGTTTTCTGGTGATTTAAATAAGAAGACAGGAGCAGTTGAAGTTAGATAAATGAATCAGTGCTATATACAGTACAGAAAAGTAAGTAAAACCAAACCCACACCTTGTTTTTTCCCAAACTACATGTTTAATTGTATTAAATTGATGATACAATGAAATTTATATCTAGGGTGGGTTCGTAAAAGTTAGGGCTTTTTTTGTTTTGTATTTAATTAGGGTTTATTTATGAAATTGAATGTATTATTAACATGTTTAGATGATTTTGAATGATTAATTTGATGTAATTATGGTTTAAATAGGGTTTACTGAAATTGGGTATTTTCCTGAAGTTAAGTTTGAAGATAAAGGAAGAAGAATGGAAGTTATAAGTCACAATAAACCATAAGTTCATGAAACCCATTTATTTTTTGAATTACTTTGCTGAAATTGAATGATTTAAAAAATAAGCGAGCCAATGCTTGACTCTCCATAACTATTATAAGCTTCATGTAATCCTATTGGGTTGTTGGTTGTTAATTGGACGTTTCTGCTTTCATAACTCAGGTTTATCCTCACAGGGAAGGATACTAGCCGTAGATGTAATAAAAATGCAGGGAAAGGGCAAGAATGCATTTGGCAGGACAACCATTAATAATTTTGACTCAGGTATTTAGTTGCTAAACACCTCTGTGAAATTTCTTCTTTCGTAAAATCCCAAAGTTACTGTAGTTGCAGTGTTATAGGCATGTCTTAATGGATATATTTTTTTTCTTTATCATGAAGGTTAGTAGAAAAAGAATGCAGTTAAAGAGCCTGTAGTTTAACATATCGATAAATGCATTTTCTTTGCGTATAAATTTCTTTTGCAAATTTAGTTTACAGAGTTACTTTGCACTTTAAGATTACACCAAAATCCACCACTGCATGCTAAAATTTTCTTAGTCTTGCATTTACGGTTCAAGGTATCCGTACTCGCCCTTTACAGATGTTAACTATGAAGTATGAACTTATAGTTTGCGATGGTTTCTTTCTGTGGTTGTTAGTTATGAACCAGATGATGATTTATGAAGCTTATTTATCCCGCACCCTTTATTGTTTCAAATATTCTGGTGTCCATAGCTCTGGCGCCATCAGTCTCGAGTCCATATCCCATGTGTGGTAATTCAAGCCTAACAATCTAACAGTAATTTTTGTGGTGATATTTAAAACCAATTCATTGTCAGTGTCTGTCATTGTTATGAGAACCAGTTCAGTATGAATTGTGATTTGCGGGTATCAAAATGAGATACTGGTTTGCTAATTGATATTAAAAACAGATTTCACTGGGAGGTTTTAGAGATTTTTGGATGTTCTGAAAGATTGTATTGAGCAGATTTATGATGTTTTTTACAACCACTTCTGTTTGTTGCAGGATATGTGATATGTAAAGGTGCAGGATGGGTTCTGATCCGCCACAATAGCTTATTCAGATTGATGAGGTCTTTAGGAAGATCTGACGCAGGAAGGTTTTGATGAGGAAGCAAAATAGCACTCAAATGCCTCATGATTCACCATTTACTGTAAAGAGTATATGAACATCTAATATTTTGACTTGTTTTTGGGAATGGGTGGATCTCTTTTGTAAACTAACTACTTGGTTTTTGAGAATCTATATAAAATTTTGTCTGATTCGTTGTTTTGTGGATGTAATTTTCATATAAATCTCCATCTTCACTGTTGGACAGAACACAGAGGTAATGTTAGGTAATAGAACTAGATCTCATCCTTGACCGTTTATCCTTTTCCTTAGACACCATACATGTATACAGTATCATATCACAATCTTCTCTTCTTATTATCAACCATCGTCATCTTCTTCTTCAGTTCCTGTTTTTAACAAAAGCAGCAGAGAGAAACACCGAGAGACGATTGAGAGATTCTTAGAAAAAACTAGGTGATCTTCTTTATCCATCTGTTCATGTGTAATGTTTATGAAGTTTTAATGAAAGAAGAAAGAGGCGAGTTTGCTGGTGATTTAAATAAGAAGACAGGAGCAGTTGAAGTTAGATAAATGAATCAGTGCTATATACAGTACAGAAAAGTAAGTAAAACCAAACCCACACCTTGTTTTTTCCCAAACTACATGTTTAATTGTATTAAATTGATGATACAATGAAATTTATATCTAGGGTGGGTTCGTAAAAGTTAGGGCTTTTTTTGTTTTGTATTTAATTAGGGTTTATTTATGAAATTGAATGTATTATTAACATGTTTAGATGATTTTGAATGATTAATTTGATGTAATTATGGTTTAAATAGGGTTTACTGAAATTGGGTATTTTCCTGAAGTTAAGTTTGAAGATAAAGGAAGAAGAATGGAAGTTATAAGTCACAATAAACCATAAGTTCATGAAACCCATTTATTTTTTGAATTACTTTGCTGAAATTGAATGATTTAAAAAATAAGCGAGCCAATGCTTGACTCTCCATAACTATTATAAGCTTCATGTAATCCTATTGGGTTGTTGGTTGTTAATTGGACGTTTCTGCTTTCATAACTCAGGTTTATCCTCACAGGGAAGGATACTAGCCGTAGATGTAATAAAAATGCAGGGAAAGGGCAAGAATGCATTTGGCAGGACAACCATTAATAATTTTGACTCAGGTATTTAGTTGCTAAACACCTCTGTGAAATTTCTTCTTTCGTAAAATCCCAAAGTTACTGTAGTTGCAGTGTTATAGGCATGTCTTAATGGATATATTTTTTTCTTTATCATGAAGGTTAGTAGAAAAAGAATGCAGTTAAAGAGCCTGTAGTTTAACATATCGGTAAATGCATTTTCTTTGCGTATAAATTTCTTTTGCAAATTTAGTTTACAGAGTTACTTTGCACTTTAAGATTACACCAAAATCCACCAGTGCATGCTAAAATTTTCTCTGTCTTGCATTTACGGTTCAAGGTATCCGTACTCGCCCTTTGCAGATGTTAACTATGAAGTATGAACTTATAGTTTGCGATGGTTTCTTTCTGTGGTTGTTAGTTATGAACCAGATGATGATTTATGAAGCTTATTTATCCCGCACCCTTTATTGTTTCAAATATTCTGGTGTCCATAGCTCTGGCGCCATCAGTCTCGAGTCCATATCCCATGTGTGGTAATTCAAGCCTAACAATCTAACAGTAATTTTTGTGGTGATATTTTACACCAATTCATTGTCTGTCATTGTTATGAGAACCAGTTCAGTATGAATTGTGATTTGCGGGTATCAAAATGAGATACTGGTTTGCTAATTGATATTAAAAACAGATTTCACTGGGAGGTTTTAGAGATTTTTGGATGTTCTGAAAGATTGTATTGAGCAGATTTATGATGTTTTTTACAACCACTTCTGTTTGTTGCAGGATATGTGATATGTAAAGGTGCAGGATGGGTTCTGATCCGCCACAATAGCTTATTCAGATTGATGAGGTCTTTAGGAAGATCTGACGCAGGAAGGTTTTGATGAGGAAGCAAAATAGCACTCAAATGCCTCATGATTCACCATTTACTGTAAAGAGTATATGAACATCTAATATTTTGACTTGTTTTTGGGAATGGGTGGATCTCTTTTGTAAACTAACTACTTGGTTTTTGAGAATCTATATAAAATTTTGTCTGATTCGTTGTTTTGTGGATGTAATTTTCATATAAATCTCCATCTTCACTGTTGGACAGAACACAGAGGTAATGTTAGGTAATAGAACTAGATCTCATCCTTGACCGTTTATCCTTTTCCTTAGACACCATACATGTATACAGTATCATATCACAATCTTCTCTTCTTATTATCAACCATCGTCATCTTCTTCTTCAGTTCCTGTTTTTAACAAAAGCAGCAGAGAGAAACACCGAGAGACGATTGAGAGATTCTTAGAAAAAACTAGGTGATCTTCTTTATCCATCTGTTCATGTGTAATGTTTATGAAGTTTTAATGAAAGAAGAAAGAGGCGAGTTTGCTGGTGATTTAAATAAGAAGACAGGAGCAGTTGAAGTTAGATAAATGAATCAGTGCTATATACAGTACAGAAAAGTAAGTAAAACCAAACCCACACCTTGTTTTTTCCCAAACTACATGTTTAATTGTATTAAATTGATGATACAATGAAATTTATATCTAGGGTGGGTTCGTAAAAGTTAGGGCTTTTTTTGTTTTGTATTTAATTAGGGTTTATTTATGAAATTGAATGTATTATTAACATGTTTAGATGATTTTGAATGATTAATTTGATGTAATTATGGTTTAAATAGGGTTTACTGAAATTGGGTATTTTCCTGAAGTTAAGTTTGAAGATAAAGGAAGAAGAATGGAAGTTATAAGTCACAATAAACCATAAGTTCATGAAACCCATTTATTTTTTGAATTACTTTGCTGAAATTGAATGATTTAAAAAATAAGCGAGCCAATGCTTGACTCTCCATAACTATTATAAGCTTCATGTAATCCTATTGGGTTGTTGGTTGTTAATTGGACGTTTCTGCTTTCATAACTCAGGTTTATCCTCACAGGGAAGGATACTAGCCGTAGATGTAATAAAAATGCAGGGAAAGGGCAAGAATGCATTTGGCAGGACAACCATTAATAATTTTGACTCAGGTATTTAGTTGCTAAACACCTCTGTGAAATTTCTTCTTTCGTAAAATCCCAAAGTTACTGTAGTTGCAGTGTTATAGGCATGTCTTAATGGATATATTTTTTTTCTTTATCATGAAGGTTAGTAGAAAAAGAATGCAGTTAAAGAGCCTGTAGTTTAACATATCGGTAAATGCATTTTCTTTGCGTATAAATTTCTTTTGCAAATTTAGTTTACAGAGTTACTTTGCACTTTAAGATTACACCAAAATCCACCAGTGCATGCTAAAATTTTCTCTGTCTTGCATTTACGGTTCAAGGTATCCGTACTCGCCCTTTGCAGATGTTAACTATGAAGTATAAACTTATAGTTTGCGATGGTTTCTTTCTGTGGTTGTTAGTTATGAACCAGATGATGATTTATGAAGCTTATTTATCCCGCACCCTTTATTGTTTCAAATATTCTGGTGTCCATAGCTCTGGCGCCATCAGTCTCGAGTCCATATCCCATGTGTGGTAATTCAAGCCTAACAATCTAACAGTAATTTTTGTGGTGATATTTTACACCAATTCATTGTCTGTCATTGTTATGAGAACCAGTTCAGTATGAATTGTGATTTGCGGGTATCAAAATGAGATACTGGTTTGCTAATTGATATTAAAAACAGATTTCACTGGGAGGTTTTAGAGATTTTTGGATGTTCTGAAAGATTGTATTGAGCAGATTTATGATGTTTTTTACAACCACTTCTGTTTGTTGCAGGATATGTGATATGTAAAGGTGCAGGATGGGTTCTGATCCGCCACAATAGCTTATTCAGATTGATGAGGTCTTTAGGAAGATCTGACGCAGGAAGGTTTTGATGAGGAAGCAAAATAGCACTCAAATGCCTCATGATTCACCATTTACTGTAAAGAGTATATGAACATCTAATATTTTGACTTGTTTTTGGGAATGGGTGGATCTCTTTTGTAAACTAACTACTTGGTTTTTGAGAATCTATATAAAATTTTGTCTGATTCGTTGTTTTGTGGATGTAATTTTCATATAAATCTCCATCTTCACTGTTGGACAGAACACAGAGGTAATGTTAGGTAATAGAACTAGATCTCATCCTTGACCGTTTATCCTTTTCCTTAGACACCATACATGTATACAGTATCATATCACAATCTTCTCTTCTTATTATCAACCATCGTCATCTTCTTCTTCAGTTCCTGTTTTTAACAAAAGCAGCAGAGAGAAACACCGAGAGACGATTGAGAGATTCTTAGAAAAAACTAGGTGATCTTCTTTATCCATCTGTTCATGTGTAATGTTTATGAAGTTTTAATGAAAGAAGAAAGAGGCGAGTTTTCTGGTGATTTAAATAAGAAGACAGGAGCAGTTGAAGTTAGATAAATGAATCAGTGCTATATACAGTACAGAAAAGTAAGTAAAACCAAACCCACACCTTGTTTTTTCCCAAACTACATGTTTAATTGTATTAAATTGATGATACAATGAAATTTATATCTAGGGTGGGTTCGTAAAAGTTAGGGCTTTTTTTGTTTTGTATTTAATTAGGGTTTATTTATGAAATTGAATGTATTATTAACATGTTTAGATGATTTTGAATGATTAATTTGATGTAATTATGGTTTAAATAGGGTTTACTGAAATTGGGTATTTTCCTGAAGTTAAGTTTGAAGATAAAGGAAGAAGAATGGAAGTTATAAGTCACAATAAACCATAAGTTCATGAAACCCATTTATTTTTTGAATTACTTTGCTGAAATTGAATGATTTAAAAAATAAGCGAGCCAATGCTTGACTCTCCATAACTATTATAAGCTTCATGTAATCCTATTGGGTTGTTGGTTGTTAATTGGACGTTTCTGCTTTCATAACTCAGGTTTATCCTCACAGGGAAGGATACTAGCCGTAGATGTAATAAAAATGCAGGGAAAGGGCAAGAATGCATTTGGCAGGACAACCATTAATAATTTTGACTCAGGTATTTAGTTGCTAAACACCTCTGTGAAATTTCTTCTTTCGTAAAATCCCAAAGTTACTGTAGTTGCAGTGTTATAGGCATGTCTTAATGGATATATTTTTTTTCTTTATCATGAAGGTTAGTAGAAAAAGAATGCAGTTAAAGAGCCTGTAGTTTAACATATCGGTAAATGCATTTTCTTTGCGTATAAATTTCTTTTGCAAATTTAGTTTACAGAGTTACTTTGCACTTTAAGATTACACCAAAATCCACCAGTGCATGCTAAAATTTTCTCTGTCTTGCATTTACGGTTCAAGGTATCCGTACTCGCCCTTTGCAGATGTTAACTATGAAGTATGAACTTATAGTTTGCGATGGTTTCTTTCTGTGGTTGTTAGTTATGAACCAGATGATGATTTATGAAGCTTATTTATCCCGCACCCTTTATTGTTTCAAATATTCTGGTGTCCATAGCTCTGGCGCCATCAGTCTCGAGTCCATATCCCATGTGTGGTAATTCAAGCCTAACAATCTAACAGTAATTTTTGTGGTGATATTTTACACCAATTCATTGTCTGTCATTGTTATGAGAACCAGTTCAGTATGAATTGTGATTTGCGGGTATCAAAATGAGATACTGGTTTGCTAATTGATATTAAAAACAGATTTCACTGGGAGGTTTTAGAGATTTTTGGATGTTCTGAAAGATTGTATTGAGCAGATTTATGATGTTTTTTACAACCACTTCTGTTTGTTGCAGGATATGTGATATGTAAAGGTGCAGGATGGGTTCTGATCCGCCACAATAGCTTATTCAGATTGATGAGGTCTTTAGGAAGATCTGACGCAGGAAGGTTTTGATGAGGAAGCAAAATAGCACTCAAATGCCTCATGATTCACCATTTACTGTAAAGAGTATATGAACATCTAATATTTTGACTTGTTTTTGGGAATGGGTGGATCTCTTTTGTAAACTAACTACTTGGTTTTTGAGAATCTATATAAAATTTTGTCTGATTCGTTGTTTTGTGGATGTAATTTTCATATAAATCTCCATCTTCACTGTTGGACAGAACACAGAGGTAATGTTAGGTAATAGAACTAGATCTCATCCTTGACCGTTTATCCTTTTCCTTAGACACCATACATGTATACAGTATCATATCACAATCTTCTCTTCTTATTATCAACCATCGTCATCTTCTTCTTCAGTTCCTGTTTTTAACAAAAGCAGCAGAGAGAAACACCGAGAGACGATTGAGAGATTCTTAGAAAAAACTAGGTGATCTTCTTTATCCATCTGTTCATGTGTAATGTTTATGAAGTTTTAATGAAAGAAGAAAGAGGCGAGTTTGCTGGTGATTTAAATAAGAAGACAGGAGCAGTTGAAGTTAGATAAATGAATCAGTGCTATATACAGTACAGAAAAGTAAGTAAAACCAAACCCACACCTTGTTTTTTCCCAAACTACATGTTTAATTGTATTAAATTGATGATACAATGAAATTTATATCTAGGGTGGGTTCGTAAAAGTTAGGGCTTTTTTTGTTTTGTATTTAATTAGGGTTTATTTATGAAATTGAATGTATTATTAACATGTTTAGATGATTTTGAATGATTAATTTGATGTAATTATGGTTTAAATAGGGTTTACTGAAATTGGGTATTTTCCTGAAGTTAAGTTTGAAGATAAAGGAAGAAGAATGGAAGTTATAAGTCACAATAAACCATAAGTTCATGAAACCCATTTATTTTTTGAATTACTTTGCTGAAATTGAATGATTTAAAAAATAAGCGAGCCAATGCTTGACTCTCCATAACTATTATAAGCTTCATGTAATCCTATTGGGTTGTTGGTTGTTAATTGGACGTTTCTGCTTTCATAACTCAGGTTTATCCTCACAGGGAAGGATACTAGCCGTAGATGTAATAAAAATGCAGGGAAAGGGCAAGAATGCATTTGGCAGGACAACCATTAATAATTTTGACTCAGGTATTTAGTTGCTAAACACCTCTGTGAAATTTCTTCTTTCGTAAAATCCCAAAGTTACTGTAGTTGCAGTGTTATAGGCATGTCTTAATGGATATATTTTTTTTCTTTATCATGAAGGTTAGTAGAAAAAGAATGCAGTTAAAGAGCCTGTAGTTTAACATATCGATAAATGCATTTTCTTTGCGTATAAATTTCTTTTGCAAATTTAGTTTACAGAGTTACTTTGCACTTTAAGATTACACCAAAATCCACCACTGCATGCTAAAATTTTCTTAGTCTTGCATTTACGGTTCAAGGTATCCGTACTCGCCCTTTGCAGATGTTAACTATGAAGTATGAACTTATAGTTTGCGATGGTTTCTTTCTGTGGTTGTTAGTTATGAACCAGATGATGATTTATGAAGCTTATTTATCCCGCACCCTTTATTGTTTCAAATATTCTGGTGTCCATAGCTCTGGCGCCATCAGTCTCGAGTCCATATCCCATGTGTGGTAATTCAAGCCTAACAATCTAACAGTAATTTTTGTGGTGATATTTAAAACCAATTCATTGTCAGTGTCTGTCATTGTTATGAGAACCAGTTCAGTATGAATTGTGATTTGCGGGTATCAAAATGAGATACTGGTTTGCTAATTGATATTAAAAACAGATTTCACTGGGAGGTTTTAGAGATTTTTGGATGTTCTGAAAGATTGTATTGAGCAGATTTATGATGTTTTTTACAACCACTTCTGTTTGTTGCAGGATATGTGATATGTAAAGGTGCAGGATGGGTTCTGATCCGCCACAATAGCTTATTCAGATTGATGAGGTCTTTAGGAAGATCTGACGCAGGAAGGTTTTGATGAGGAAGCAAAATAGCACTCAAATGCCTCATGATTCACCATTTACTGTAAAGAGTATATGAACATCTAATATTTTGACTTGTTTTTGGGAATGGGTGGATCTCTTTTGTAAACTAACTACTTGGTTTTTGAGAATCTATATAAAATTTTGTCTGATTCGTTGTTTTGTGGATGTAATTTTCATATAAATCTCCATCTTCACTGTTGGACAGAACACAGAGGTAATGTTAGGTAATAGAACCAGATCTCATCCTTGACCGTTTATCCTTTTCCTTAGACACGTGGCATGAGGGTATCGAAGGCATGAGGGTACCAGTTCTCATCCGCCGCCATGACTTGATTCTAGGACACGCGGCGAAATCATGACGAAGGGGTATTTTGTCTTTTGCTCGCACGTGTAAGAGCGCACATGTGCATGTTTTAACCGTTTAACGCCTTTTGGATGGAAAAGTGGATCGTGGGGCATTTTCCCATAATTTTTTTTTCGTGGGGCATTTTCTCAACGGGACATCGAAATTTGGGGCATGTTTCCAATTTTCCCTTAATAAAATTAATAGACAAATAGGACATAGGGGTTTAGTGTGGACTGTGGAGTATGGACCAATAAAAAAACTGATATGACTTGAACCTTGATCGAACTCGGAATCAAAATCGATGCTGATCTTGACTTGTTTTTGAATAAAAGGTTGTATTGTACTACTGAAATATAATCTTGGCTTAAATAGATCAAAAAACTGGCAGCCTAGTAAGTTTGGTGATGTGACTGCTAAGGAAGCTTATGAATGGTTGTTGTCTAATAAGAAAAATTTAAACTCTTTTTGTAAAGACTAGAAGTCCATTTGGCATCTACGTTGTCCCCAGAAAATTAGGTCTTTTATGTGGCTCGTAGCTCATAATAGGATACATGTTCATGAGACTCTTTATCGTGTTGGTATTGGTACATCCCCTGAATGCCCACTGTGTCACAATTATTTTGAAACTGAACTCCATATTTTTTTCCAATGTCCTGTGGTTCAACCTATTTGGACTACGCTTGCATGCAGGTGGAATTATAGATTTCAGTTAGAACCTATGAGTCCGTCTTGGCTTATCCAATTATGTTCTACTAAATTGTCTTTCAATGGACTGCACGGAGTAACTTTAATTCCATTTATTTTGTGGCATATTTGGCTTGCTCGTAATGAAATTGTTTTTAATTCAATTCCTTTTAGGAGTCTTTTTGTGTTAGGGAAGGAATATCGTGCTGCCGAGGAGTATCTATTTAGCATGCCATATCGCGAATGTTCCAGTGCTAAACAACAAATGCTAATCTCTTGGAAACCACCAGCAGATCCTTATATTATACTTAACTCTGATGGTGCTGCTTCTTCTCTTACAGGAGCTGGGGTTGGAGGAGTTTTGCGAGACTTTAGAGGTCAGTTCTTAGCTTGTTTTGCGATCCACATATATCGTAATGGCAACACCGTTGCAGAAATTTGGGCAATTAGGCAAGATCTTCTTTTGGCTATTCAACTCGGCTACTCTTTTGTGGAGGCTAAGAGTGACTCCGTTTATGCTATTCAACTATGTTGTAAGTTAGTTCCCAGCCATGGTATCTCAAATAGTGGTTGAGAATATTCATTTTTTGGTGAAGTTTTTTGGGAATGTTTTGTTTACACATATGTATAGAGAAGCCAACTGTGTGGCTGATTTTTTGGCTAAGAAAGCAGCTGAATGTAACATGAATGATGTCTGGATTTCCACTCCTCCATATTTCATCACTGCTGAGCTTTTTGTTGATACTCAGGGGAGGGCCTACCCCCGTTTTGTTAGGCCCTAGTTTTTTGATAGTTATGCAGTTTACCAAAAAAAAAAAAAAACTAGCTTACATTTGAATTATTTAAAGAGCTATGATTAATTGCAATGGTATGACAACAATTTATTGTTGTATGCTTTCATAATTATAATGTATACCGGGAATGAAGTTGTATCTACCCCCTTGCTTGTCTAGACCATTATGCAATTGTTTGTTCCTCAATTTTTGTTGAGAAATAAACCAAGATACTATGAAGAAGACAAAAGGGATCAACAATGTTGTTGATCCAAGTAGTGTGGATCAACTATGAGAGTTGATCCAATGTGGTGGGATCAACTGGTACAGTTGACATGAAGTGGATGGATAAACAAGTGTTGTTGATCCATGGTACAGTTTTTAGAAGTTTACTTGGGTTACAAGTATTACTTGTTTTTAAGAGTTTGCTTGCCTGAGAATTGTCTAGAAGTTTCTTGTTAGAGTTTGTTTTTGATTATGAAAGTCTTTTTACTTGAGAGTCAAGTTTATGAATCATATAAATAGGTTGTTAAGCCATCAGCCGAATATATGAATTAAGTAAAACTTGTTGAAGCTTGTTTGAGTTTAGTCTTGTGTTCTTTTCATTAAGTCTTTGATATCAGATTTTCTACATCTGGTATCAAATTATAGGGCTGTGGGTAAGAGTTTGAGTTAGAGAAGATGACGAGTTTAAGTTCAATTAAGGTACCTGTGTTTGAAGGTAAAAACTTTGAACACTGGAGGTTGCAGATGGAGAATATTTTCACATACCAAGAGGTATGGAATATTGTGAAAGATGGTTATGTAGAACCAACAGAAGGAGCTGTAGTTGAAGGAGCTGCGCAAAATGTTTTAACTGAAAACAGAAAGAAGAATTCTAAAGCTACATATATTCTTCATCAAGGTATTCATGAAACTCTCATGGATAGAGTTATTTATATTAAGCAAGCTAAAGAAGCTTGGGATGGTTTGGTAAGCTACTACACAGGATCTGACAAAGTCAAGAAGGTTAGATTACAAACTTTGAAGAGAAATTATGAATTACTGCAGATGGAAACTACTGAAACAATATCAGATTTTTTCTCAAAGACATTAAATCGTGTCAATGAGATGAAGGCTAATGGTGATACTGTAGAAGATTCAATAGTTGTTGAAAAGATTTTAAGAAGCTTACCTGAGAAGTTTGAAGCAAAAGTAACTGCTATAGAAGAGTGTAACACTGCTGCAACTATGACTCTTAATGAGTTATTGGGTTCATTACATGTATATGAACAAAGATTACTAGAGAAGACAACTGCCACAAAACAAGTTGAAGAGGCACTTTAAAGCCAAGTTAGCTGGAGAAACAATCAAGGAAAATCTAATACTGGAGTTTTTCAAGGAAGATATAACAATGGAGGGAGATCAAATAATGGAAGTTATAGGAAGCCATTTGATAGATCAAGAATGCAGTGTTATAATTGTGGGGATTTTGGACATATGGCTATTGAGTGTCCAAAACCAAGAAAGACAGTTGCTAACAATTACAAAGCAAATTTCAAAGCTAATATTGCAGAAAGCCAAGAAAAAGAAGAAGAAGAAGAAAATAAGGATGAAAACATGCTACTTGCATGTCATACAGCAGAAGAACAACCTCAACTTAAGTGGTATTTGGATACAGGTTGCAACAATCATATGTGTGGAAGAAAAGATTTGTTTGAAAGCTTGGATGAGTCTGTAAGATCTACAGTAAAGTTTGGAAACAGCTCAACAATTCCAGTTATGGGAAAAGGAAGAATAGGGATTATTCTAAAGAATGGTTCTAAAGCATACATCATGGATGTATATTATGTTCCAGGTTTACATCAAAACTTGCTAAGTATGGGACAATTGTCTGAAAGAGGATATTCTATGAATATTTACAATGGTTTATGTTTCATCAGAGATAGAAGAAGAAGATTGATAGCAAGAGTGGAGATGACTAAAAATAGACTATTTCCTTTGAATATTCAGCATCAAAAGGAAAGTTGTTACAGTAGCAGTGTGCACAATGACTCTTGGTTATGGCATAAAAGGATGAGACATGTGAACTTTAACAGTTTACACAATTTAGCAAAGAAGGACATGGTGTCAGGTTTACCTTTCATAGAGGTACCAGAATCAAGATGTGAAAATTGTATCTTTGGCAAGCAGCACAGAGATCCATTCCCAGTCAACAAAGCTAGAAAAGCTGATCAACATTTGGAGATTTTCCATAGTGATCTGTGTGGTCCTATTGAAGTAACTTCACATGGAGGTAATAATTATTTAATAACTTTCATTGATGATTTTAGTAGAAAAGCATGGGTTTATTTGCTTAAACAAAAGAGTGATGCATTTCAAGTTTTTAGAAGTTTCAAAGCTTATGCTGAGAGACAAATTGGTAAGAGTATCAAGATCTTGGGAACTGATAGAGGTAAAGAATATACTGTTGTTTACAAGTTTATAGAAGAGCATGGCATTCAGCATCAACTAACTTCAAGATATACACCACAACAAAATGGAGTTGCAGAGAGGAAGAACAGAACCATAATGGAGATGTCAAGAACTATAAGATGAACAAAAGATTTACCAAAAAGTTTTTGGGGTTATGCAGTTGACACAGCTGTGTATTTACTCAACAGATGTCCTACAAATAGTTTGAACAACATAACACCAGAAGAAGCTTGGAGAGGTGTAAGACCAAGTGTAAGACATCTGAAATTTTTTGGGTGTATTGCATATGCACATGTACCCAAAGAACTAAGAAAGAAATTGGATGACAAGAGTGAGAAGTGTATCCTTGTTGGTTATAGTTCAGTAACCAAAGGATATATATTATACAACCCAGAAGCAGGAAAAGTGTTTACAATTAGAGATGTGATCTTTGATGAAGATTCAAAATGGAATTGGAATAATGGATCAACAACTAATGTTGATCCATATAACAATGGATCAAAAAGGGATGTTGATCCACATAATATTGGATCAACAAGGAATGTTGATCCACCTGCTGCTGTCAGAACAATTCCAGTTGAAGTTGAAGAAGAAGTGCAGATTCAAGATAATGTTGAAGAGAAACATGAAGAAGCAAGAACAGAAACAGTACTACAACAAGAAACTACAAGACCAAGAAGAAAATATATCATACCTGTTAGGTTGAATGATTATATTATATCAAGAGATGATGAAGATACTGATGATGAAGTAGTGGATTTTTCACTATTTGGAGATTGTGATCCTGTAACTTATGAAGAAGAATCAAAAGAACAAGGTTGGATTCAAGCTATGAATGAAGAACTGAAGTCAATTGAGAAGAATGATACATGGGAACTAACAGAACTTCCACCAGGAAAGAAACCCATAGGTGTTAAGTGGGTTTATGAAACAAAATACAAGTCAAATGGTGAAGTGGATAGAAAGAAAGCAAGGTTAGTAGCTAAAGGTTATAGGCAAAGACAAGGAGTTGATTATTCAGAAGTATTTGCACAAGTTGCAAGACTTGATACAGTAAGGATGATCATTGCTTTAACAGCACAAAAGAATTGAAAGATATTTCAGATGGATGTGAAGTCAGCATTCTTGAATGGAGTGTTGGAAGAAGAAGTTTATGTAAAGCAACCAGCTGGCTACATTATGGAGGGGAAGGAGAATGAAGTATACAAGCTAAACAAAGCTTTGTATGGTTTGAAACAAGCACCAAGAGCTTGGTACACAAGAATAAATTATTATTTCATTAAGAAAGGATTTAAAAGACGTCCACATGAGCATACTTTATACTTGAAAGCTGATGATCTTGGCAATCATATTATAGTGTGTTTGTATGTGGATGATCTTATATTTACTGGAAATAGTTCTGAGATGATCAAGGAATTTAGGGAGGATATGGTGAAGGAGTTTGAGATGACAGATCTTGGATTGATGTCATATTTTCTTGGCATTGAAGTTCAACAAACTGAAAAAGGAATTTTTATTAACCAACAAAGGTATGCTGAAGGAATTTTGAAGCGTTTCAAGATGGATAATTGTAATCCAATCTTAACACCAGTAGAAGAGAGACTGAAGTTGACAAGAGAAGGATCAGGAGAGCTTGTGAATTCAACAGACTTTAAAGGTCTTGTTGGATGTTTGAGATATTTGACTGCTACAAGACCTGATATCATGTATGCAGTTGGATTGGTTAGAAGATTTATGGAAGAACCTAGACAATCACATTTACAAGCTGCAAAACGTATTCTGAGATATGTTAGAGGTACAATCAGTATGGGAATTCTATATAATGTTTCAGAAGATCCAAAACTAGTTGGATTTACTGATAGTGATTTGGCTGGTGATACAGAAGGAAGAAGAAGCACATCAGGTTATGGATTTCAGTTGGGAACTGGTTTTTTCTCTTGGTCATATAAGAAGCAACAAGTTGTTGCATTATCTACAACAGAAGCTAAGTATATAGTTGCTAGCAATTGTGCTACAAAAGATGTGTGGTTGAGAATGATGCTGAAGTCATTTTTTGAAGAACATAAGACACCAACAACAATAGTTTGTGATAATAAGTCTACAATTTCATTAACTAAGAATCCCGTGCTTCATGGAAGGAGTAAGCATATTGATATTAAATATCATTACATCAGAGAGCTTGTCAGTGACAAGGAGATAGCTGTGGAGTTTGTTGAGAGTGAAGAGCAAGTAGCAGATATTTTCACCAAGTCTTTGAAGTCTAACACTTTCATTTACTTGCGTGGAAAATTGGGAATTATTAACAAAGAGTATCTTGGTTTAAGGGAGGATGTTGAAAATTAAACCAAGATACTATGAAGAAGACAAAAGGGATCAACAATGTTGTTGATCCAAGTAGTGTGGATCAACTATGAGAGTTGATCCAATGTGGTGGGATCAACTGGTACAGCTGACATGAAGTGGATGGATAAACAAGTGTTGTTGATCCATGGTATAGTTTTTAGAAGTTTACTTGGGTTACAAGTATTACTTGTTTTTAAGAGTTTGCTTGCGTGAGAATTGTCTAGAAGTTTCTTGTTAGAGTTTGTTTTTGATTAGGAAAGTCTTTTTACTTGAGAGTCAAGTTTGTGAATCATATAAATAGGCTGTTAAGCCATCAGTCGAAATATATGAATTAAGTAAAGCTTGTTGAAGCTTGTTTGAGTTTAGTCTTGTGTTCTTTTCATTAAGTCTTTGATATCAGATTTTCTACAATTTTTCTTCTTTGTTTTTACGAAAAATAGGTCATTTGTCCAAATATTTTTAAATCACGGTTCAAATGGACGAGTAAAAAATAGTTTGGGTGAAATGGCAAAAAAAAAAATAGTAAGGATGAAACTAGTTTCATCCTACCTTAAATTTAAAAAATAGCAAGAATGAAACTGGATACATCCTGTGTAAATTAAAAATAAGAAAAAATATTTGAAAATGGGCACGATGAAACTGGTTACATCCTGCCTATTTTTACATTTTTGTCCATTAAACAGTATCAAAATCTAACTGTCCATTTCACCCAGAAATTGTTGATTTTGGTCTTTTTAACCAATTTTGTGTTGTTTTTCGTTTTCTCTAATGTCTCCAAAAATTTGTGTGGTAGTATATACATGGAAATATGAGAGCATCTATTATTCAGTGATTTTTTTGCCTTGGAAACTTAGCCGACGTGCATATTGGCCTATAATTTTACTATCCACGGATTTGAATCTCAAACTATAAGAAAAATTGACATCGAATTAAATTTACTATTTATGGGTGTGCATACTGGTTTAGAACTCTCGGTAAATGTATATGGTTACCACCAAATTATGCATTAATTGTCATGCCTTTGAGCTGCAGACTTGCAGTGCATTTATCATGCTCACTGGCGAATTTATTGCTCATTGGCACATTAATATGTCAACGTCTAAAAAATTTGTAGCTCACTGGCATATTTGTCGAAAAGTTTGATTAAGGATTTCCTCCATTTTTCCGTCTTCTTATTTTCTATTTTTCCAGAAAAATAATAAATTAATCAAAGAGCAATTTCAAATATAACCTTGCATATATATATTTATCAAAAACACCCTACAAAGATCGATACAGAATAAACATCCGTGTTAACCTCTGCCATTTAACACTCTAAATTCTTATCAAAACCACCATATATCAATTACTGCATTTGCTGCTGACAGACAATTAGATGAATAATAAATAATTAATAAATATGATTAAAGGGTAATTCCGATATGAATAGATGAGCAGATGTGTTTCTTCTGCTGCATTTTTTTGACGAAATAACGGATAAATTAGACCCTTGAATCCAAAGCCAAAATAGTACTGAGATTCATTGGCTTCATGTATTTCTCATCTCCAAGCATGAACCTGTCAACAATGAGTCTGTTTGCTCGCTCACTTGGATGGAAAGCATCCCAAAAGGCATATACGTCTCTGTCAGGGCAAAGGTTTGATGCGGCTGTGCAAAGCCCTATTCCATTATACGGCCCTTGTCCACAACAAGCAATCTTGGAGGTAACAAACCCTACACAAGAACAATAAGAGGTAGTTTGTTACTTCCAGACCATCAGAAAATGTTAAAGACTCTAACGTTTACTCATGTCGACACACCAAGCACAAAAAAATGTTAAGGACTCTACGTTGACTCATGGGGACGCAGCAAGCACAAAACTATGTCCCACAAATTTATGGCAATTGATGATGGCCCTATGGTACTAACACAATACAGACATACCGTTCGCTGTATTTATTTTGCACCCATCTGTTTGCTTGAAAAGCAGCCCTAGCTTGTCAGGCCTCTAAGAGGAGACTCTATTCAAACATATGGAAAATCTGAACACTGAATTACCTGTAATAATTAAGATTTTAGGTGCTTACCATAAGCTTGTGGATTACTGATGAAATCGTTGTGCATTTCGAAAGCATTGGCACTAATAAAGACGTGATCACCAGCTTCGCTGTTGAGTTCATTCAACATCTGCTCTAAGGCAGGGTTGAATAACCCTGATGCCTTTTGTAGTTGTGGGTCACATTGTCCGGTTGCAGGTTGTCTTTGTCCTATCTCTGCTGGAACACAACCCAATGGACCAGTTCCTGTCACAAGTACCCGTCTTGCTCCCAAATCATACAGCCTCTGCATTCATTTCACATTAAGTGCCAAAAAATAAAAAAATTATCAGTTAATTTCTAATCTTTGGAAACTAAAATGAGATCGGAATTTACTTTATGCACTGGTATCTTCTAAGATCCACCTACATTTTAGATGTTGATCTAATTTCCAAGGTCCAATCTAGCTAATAATCAAAATTCAGATCATCCCTTTACCCAACTGGAGGAGTTCATTTCATTTTTTTCATTTTTTTTCTTTTATGAAACCTTTCAAGCTAAAAGGCATAACCATAGGTAACATACAGTTGAGTATGGTGGGTGACAGTTGCAAAATTAATGGTGGAAGGTTCCAAATGAGAAGAAGACTTTAATGAAATTTTTTTGAAGAAATAAAAGAAAACCCACACTTTTTGACTGACACTTATCAACAACCTTTAGCCATGTTCGTTTCCATTAACTACCTCCATTCTTACATTTCCTCCCTCATGCATATACTTTTGTTCATGGCATGTATAAACTTGAAATGTACACTCTAAATTAGGGGGGAAGGATGAAAAATTATTAAAAAGAATCTGAATATACTTACAGATAGAATTTTCCTGTACTCGACAATGAGGAAAGGAACGTAATCTTCGAGAGAGAATTGTCGAGATCTCGCTGAGAATGGAACTAAGAAGTAATTGTTAACGAAATCATTTCCACCAAGGGTCATGAGTACAAGAGCTGAGTTTACTAGTTGCCGGGTTTCATCTTCTCCAATTAATGCGCTTACTCTTTCTTGATATTGCTCAAAGTACTGCAATTGTCTTGTCATTAGGATTATGTTGATCTGCATTTACAAAATTCAGCAAAAATCAGTTAAATCTATTACTCTCAAAATCTACCAGCACCACAGTTTTGGATTTTTTTGAGAAAGACATCTAACACGGTTATGAATGAACATTCAACCACAGAAACAATTTTGGAACGAAATTTATGTACCCTCTGTGAATTTTAAGCCTTTTTTATCCTAATTACTCTATACAAGCATTTCAGAAGTAAGTAAATTCGACTGAAGTGCTTAATTGAGACTAAATTTGACTTACAAATTGAACTCCGGTATCGTTGAGGATTCCCACCCCAGCTGAAGCAAAATTGGCACCAACAAGTAGAGCTTCTCCTTCCAACTGCGGGCTTAAATATGGTAATGTAGATTCAGCACCAAGTCGCTCGCCTGTAAATTGTAAGAAAAAGAAGAGAGAAAGTTATGAAATCGTTAATAATTAGTTATGAACGAAGCTAACAAAATGTCAAGTTAAAAGAATAATGTAAGAAAACGCAACTGATAAGATCTGGCATGTTAAGGCCATTAGAGAAACGTCCGGTTGGCTGACCAGTTGGATAATCAATACCATACGGCGGTGAATCGGCACGAGCACTTGTTAGAAGATAGTTGTTATTCCCGTTATCGACAAGTGAATCACCAAAAACGAAGAATGCTCTAGCGGCGTTAACTTGTTGAGGTGAAATTGTGACTGCTAAGAATGTTACCAACAAGAGCAAAGTGATGCATGATTTTGAATTAATTCTACCCATGGCTCTGAATTCGAATTCACTCACCCTGTCTCTCTTGTTTCTTGGAACGCGTTCTGACTCTAACTCTCACTCTCACTATCTCTCTCTTTCTTCAGAGAGACAAGAATATCTTTCAGCAGCAAATGAATGAGTGAATGAATGAAAACTGTGTAAATGGTGGGTATATATAAGGGATTTCTAGAGAGTTAGCTAGGGAACCATAATAATAATGGTTAGGTTTTGGTTTCTCTAAATCTCTCCAGAAGAATGCAAGCTAAGCATGTCCTGATTTGTACAGTCACTTACAATATTACACCGAATTTGCAAGTGCGTCTGTGTCATGTTCGTGTACTGTTGGGGTTGTTAGAAATATTAAAGGAGCTTTTCTGTCTAACATTTCTTCAGCTTTGAAAGCTCCACACAATTTATTTGTGAAATTGTACCCTGTTTTTTTTTTCTTTTTTCAAAATATTATTTTCCATTCTGCAATAAATTTTCTCAATCAGATTTATTAGCCACACAATATGGGTGCAAGATATTTACCAATTTTATAAAATAGAAAATAGATTGTAGATCTCGTATGACGCATATAAAGAAAATGAAATTAAAAGCTGGTCACACTAATTTGCATTTCAAATCTCCATTAATGAGATTATACGTATTAATTTTCCTCATAAATGCCCAACCAATGAACGATCAAAATCGATCTCATGAATCATCCATCATCCACTCTATTGTACCCATCATTTACTACATAATGGTGTCAGACAATCTCTTTAATTCTCCTAATTAGCTTCTTAATCTGTTTCGATAATGATGGTCACTACTAAGTACTACTGCTAATTTCCATTGATTGATGAACTCCCACTTGTGTGATTATGACTTGCTGAACTTCTTTTTCCCTTTCGCAAAAAAAAAGATGAAAAAGGAAGAAGCCTCAGAGTTTACTTCATCCAGAAAAGCTTGGTCAAGTTCACGTCCACTTAATAGCGACTAAATTTCATTACGTGCCATCAAATTCTACGCGGAAAAGTACAATTTTTACATCCCAAAGGTTGAAACCTCAGAGTCTCATAGACCTCGTTGATCGCAACCAGATTAATATCGTCGTGTTGTTTAGAGGATTCATATTGTGATAGTCGTGGCATTGGACGTTTTATTCAAAGAAACTAAAGTTTATCTCTCAAGGAGCATGATTTTCTTATGTAAGAAAGCAGATCACCTTAAGTACAATCAGAACGTCCCCAAAATTAATAAGAACTAATAATGTCTTCTATTACCAATAAATCTTCTTGATTAAATTTTGTAATCATTTCTTTGGATGTTGTTTTTTAATCATGAATCGTGATGCCAGTGCCACTGCCAGCACCTTGATTTCAAGCTGATCATCACCGTATTTCTTTCATGGAGTTTTCTAACAGAAACAAAACCCCGGGAGTTTATGCCACAACCATAACAGTCACATGTAACATCGAAAACACAGTATATAATCATATGTGAAACATTTCATTGCAAAAAAGTAAAAAAAAAATAAAATCAACGCGACTCTTGTTCGTTACAAGTGTGGTACAAGTCTACGACTATTCATACCTTTGGTAGGGAGAAATAATCAATTCTCAAACCAGACTAGTCACAGTCTCATATTAAATCACCAAGCAGTAACAACAAACTGTTAGGTTTTTATATTTATTGTTAAGAAACTGTGGTCCAGAGTGTATGGCTTTTGTTAGTGTGACTACACTGACTAATAACAAACCAAACATAATACAGCTTCTTCTTTTGTTCTAGGGTTTTCACTTAATCTCTCAACAGGGTGCATGAAAATGAAGAAGAATGTCCTAGCTAACTTTTCATACGTATCTAGGTGTCTTATTTAACTCTCCATGTGATGCGATTGAATAGGGTGGGGAATGGGTGGCTCATTTAATGTAGTGGGAGTAGCTGAGTCCTATCTTTTCGAATGAATTAATCAGATCTATATCGTCTTTGAAAAAATAAAACTGAGTTACAGATATGATTTTATAAAATTTGTATGGCAAGATAGTGATAGAATATCAAATAAAGTATCATACTATAATGGATCTCAATTTCTGTCTAGGGAGGAGGTTCTGTGATCGAAACATGCATGTCATTATCAATATAGCTTAATCTCATCTCAAGCATTAGTTGGATATACACAAAAATGTCTCTAACTGCAGCTGTTTGGTGGTGGCGATTTTTATTTTACGGGTTTATTGTATTTATGATTCTTAATAAGTAAGAAATGAGAAGAGATCGAATAGCTAAAAATCTAGAGAGTGGTTGTAAGTTTCATTTTCCAGGGAATACAACACCCACTGTTACTTTTTTCTTAATATCCAACACCTACTATTACTATTTCTTTCTATGCTCCAAAATAAAGAAAAAATAAATACAGTTTCCATTTATTCAAAAAGAATCCACCATGACCACAACTACTCCCTGTAAATCAGATTGAACTGCTCAGTAATGTACATGTAAGCCTAGCTAATTACGGTAGAATGCATTAAATTCTCAACTCATTATTCGGCCATCCTAAGTGCAATAAAACTATGTAGGACAAGATCTAACCAACAACCATATATATGCCCTGTCCTCGTTCTTTTGTTATCTGATCACAGTGCTGTCACATTATCTTTTTTACCATTGGAAACAAGCTTTATACTAGTATAGGTTTACATCTTTTTCGAACTTTGTAACCAAATGTGTAACATTATACCATAAGGAATGCATTCATTAATGTATTGATATTGAAAGGGCATATAATAATATAGGTTCATTAGCTATATAGATAGGATCTACTCACATTCAGTAGATGGGGACTTGCTCACTTCCTTCAACGTTTACCTGTAATTTCAATGTTTACCTATAATTAGGTGATGAATACTTAAGATTCTGGTTAGAATTTGGGTTATATATATGATCAGGAATATTGGCGTGTATGAATTTTGAATATGCAGGGATGAACGTGATATAAAAGGGAGCCAACATATACAACAAGCCTCTCACAACAACAATACACCACGTCAAGGGCCTGAAAAAAATCTCGGAGAACGTAAAGGCATTTTCAAGTTTTCTTCAAGTTCTGATTGTCTTCTTTGTGTTTTTTATTATGGATTTTTTTGAGAAAGCTATGGCTTGCAGAAATTTATTTCTTTCGAGTGTTGGACAATATTTCATTCGTTAGACTACTATTTAAGATTTTGGTATGCATTTCATGTGATCAATTATGACTTGCCTTTTGCAACGCGAATTTAAGTATCTCAACTGTGAGTAGGTAATTAGTTTGTATTCCAGTATATGCCTATTATCACAAGTTCAAATTTATTTCATAGATTTAACTTGATTTTCACGTTAACCTATTGTCGAGACCCTGGGATATGTATTTTACACTGAATTTTGCGGAGGAAATGTTCTCCTTCTATATTTTCTTCCATTAATGGTTTGCAGTTGATTTGTTATCAACCCCTTGCAACTGTTCTTAGCAATCCTGGCATTTGCTTTTATAGCTTGAAAAGCAAGGAGTATGAATCCGTATTTGTAGATTGTCAATTCCCCTTGCCTCGTACAGACCTATGCACATATGTTGAAGAAAGTTAGAGTTTTCATCTATAACATCTAACACTAATATATGCAGTACAAACTTTATACAATATAAGTGCCTTTGCTAACTATCCTGGGACAAAATTTAATCACGTACTTTAATTTTGTATAATCTTGTACATTTTCTCCTAATATATTTTTTCTTCTAATCCAAAAAGAAAAAAAAAATGCATTGTGTAGTTAATACTTCAGACTTCATGTGATTGTTAGCAGCAGTATGGTGTATATGCAGTTCACTTTCAACGGGTCCACGACTTCTGGAGTATAGTTATCTGAGGTACCTGCAAGCTAGCTCCGGAACAATCACATAACATCATGACAGGCTGCACATATATATTCCAATTTATCTTTTTCCAACAGATGTCTAAAGGAAAAAATTTAAGTGTTTTGCTAATCTGAATCTCCATTCCCTCTTTGCATGTGCCATGGATCTTTGTTTTAAAGAAATAGTCATGATCAGGTGAAGGTTCTACCGATTGCCGTTAGTTTTCTCAAAGGTCTCAAAAACCTGAAATCGAAGATAATATTTGCAGGTGTGCATACTGGTGTGGATGATCGGATTATATATTTAAGGTTACGAGGATATGATTTTCTCGAATACTTCTCTTATTTTGATCTGTTTGCATAGCATGTCATGCGTTTTTAATTATATTCTCCAGCAGAACTTTTTAATTATATTCTCCAGCAGAACTATAAGAGCATTAGAGCCTAAGTAAATGCCAAATACCCCGTGTCCCCGTTATTCATTTGACCAACTAAATGTAAATGTCAAAAAGAAAAAAGAAATGAAATTATACAAGTGACACATCATTTATTTACTCATTTTATTTCTAAGCGATTCGTTACCAATTTGTGTTGTCGCGCATACACAATGATCTATTTAAAATTTGCAGTTGAACCAACATATGTCTAACACTAACTCACGATTTACTGATAATGTTTTTCACGAAAGTGATATACTTTGAAGAAGAATTTGAAACATTTGGACAGGCATTTCCAACAATTAAGCAACCCATTTTATCCACCACAGATTTTTGTTTTGAAGAAACTATTAAAGTCAATCTTCATTGTCATCTGGGTTGTCTAGCCCATGTATACAATTATCGGAGTTCAATTCTCTATTCGCCAAACACCAATTTTCATTTTGAAGCTACTATATCAAAGTCATGCTTCTCTTCTCTTCTCTTGTCTTGTCTTATTTATTTATTTTTTCAATTGATGAGTTTAAAATTTTACAGATGGAAGGATTGAGTGCATGAATTATGGACTAACCAAGAACCTTCGACAAAAGTGAATTCAAAATTTTATAGAAGGAAGGATTGAGTATATAAATTATGGACTAATCAAGAACCCTCGACAAAAGAGAAAAAAAAAAAGAAAGAAGAGAAGCCACAAAAAAGCAACCCCAAAAGATACAAGGATAAACTTAAGAACATTCCACCAAACCAATACAATCTGCCACCATAAAAGCAAGGGAGACAACTAAAACGAAAAAGAACTTTACTGACTCCTATAAACTTCAAACAACAAGCTCAAGGTAGTTGGAATTGGAACAGAACTTTCTTCCAACTCATAGCAAATTGTTCAAGAAAAATGCCACATCCCTATTATGTAACCAGTAAGCACTACAAGAAAAGTTGGATTAAGCGACCAGGCGTTTTTGGTTGGAAAAGCCCATATTGAGTCGCTCTAACCCTTAAAACGACTTAATTTGGCTCTTGCTCTCGAGTTGGAAAAGGTGGGATTTCTACAAGTCTAGAGCAGCTATGCAATCGCTTTAGTAATCAAGCAACTATCATATAGCGTCTTTTTTATTAATTGCTTCATGGCTAGACCGACCTTCCTAGAACAAGCAAAATAATGATCGTTTTAAAGCTAGACCAACCAAAATACAACAAGTGAAACGTTGATCGCTTCATAGATAGACCAACCATAATATAACAAGTGAAATACCTGAAGTTTGGTTGCTTATATTTTTGAGCTACCAAACTTTTTGCCCGCTACATCTATTGTTCTGGCGCCGGAAGTATTTGGCCGATTTCGATTTAGATAAATCCCAAATTGAAATTAAATGAAAATTATAATTAAAATTGATACTAAAACATATTATGAACCAAATTAAAAACTGAATCAAGTTTTATTATATCACATAGATCAATTTACAACATTTCTTAAAAAGAAGACAATCTTTTCACGAACAAAAATATCAAAAATACAAACTAATCATTTCTTAAAAAATGATGATTACAATTTCCTTAATTTTGAAACAAAAGATGAACACTCCTTCGACTTTGTAGCACCAAGCTCCTAATAAGAGATTCATACTGCCATCATTCTTGTGTTTAAGTTCCTCTTTGATCATTCATCATTGGGATCTTGATGGAGTACTCATACTCTGATAACATTATGGAAGGAATCAAAAGCACCGTGAGGGATTAGGCTGTAGCATGAGGGAAGTGATTTACATAATTATAGTGAGGATATAGTGGATATATTTAAGAATACACATAAAACTGCATATTTCAATAATTTGGAGGAGATCCAAACAGTAAACAAGGCGTACCATCTAAAAAATGAGACAAGAGTCAGATAACTAACCAATTATTATTATTAGTGAAATGCTCTAAATCATCCTATATCAAGATCACATCATTGACATCTTAAAATCTCTCCCCAAATTTTAAAGGAAGCATCATAAAGGAGCTCATATTGCCATCCAGACCATCAAAACTGAATGATTTCTGTAGATAAACAATACACGCTTAAGTTCAAACAAAATAAAAAACAAACTTTGTCGATAAACAAGTAAGAAGAAGGCAAAGCTGAGATTTCAAACTTAGATGGATTACTAAGTTTAACACATCACTCGATGTTATCAATCCCCCAAAGCAGAACATGACGTAGTTTCACTGCAAAGTTTAACACATCACTCGATGTTACATTCGACCTTCCATTCCAGATTTCTAGAGGCAAAGAAAGACCAACATCTAGGAAAAGGAATGACTCGGACACAAATAAGGAAACAACTCATCCATGTATACTATTCCTAATAAACCCTAAACAATAACACAAACATTTACCTTTTGTAAAACAACTCTTCGTTCTGCAAGGAACGTTACGAAGGCGCAGTAGCCTTTTTATGTAAAGCTTCTTAAAGAACTTAAGTTTTTTAATTGAGAATGCAGTTCTTTTATTTCCATGCAAACAATGGAATGGTAAGCATGACAAAGATGGAGTACAAAGGAAGACGAGAAAGTAGCTTACCTGGTAAGTTTTGCATTTGTCTCCAACTGGTTTGAATTATGCCCTATGACAACATCCTCCTGTGGAAACATGTGCCATGGTAAAGGATTAATCAAGAGATCCAATCATATAATACATGGATGAATTAAAACATATAAGATGTTTGCAAAAACATAAACTAACTGATGGGTGGTGCACAATAACATTTTAAAGTAGCTGGAAAAAGTTGTAGTATACAACCGAGTACCGAATAAATTATTAAGCGAACACCAAAATTGTGAGACTAAAATGAAGAAAGGCCTGATCGCGCAGTTCAGATACTTTAGTCATTAGCAGTTCTCTCTCCCCTTCTTCATAAAAGTCCTGAAACCTACAAGCTCAAAAAGTAAGTATGACTAAGTAGGTATCATAAGGTATCAAACCACCAACAACCAGTGACTCCATTTTATGAATCTTGTCCTCCCTAACTTCAACATCATTTTGGTGCACTGGGTGTCCTCCTCTAGTTGGCGAACCTGTAATATGAAAGTTCAAATAACTGGTTGAGATAATTTTGATCTGCAAAAGCAAAACGCACATTACTTTATAAAATTCCAATAAGTTACCACATGATTCAGCTGTGCAATTTCAGCCTCCGACTGCTTCATTGACTTAACCATCTCACACAAACCATGGCATCGACACTTGTTTTCTTCTGCTGGTTTCTCAGGTATAGCATCACCAGAGCTTCATCAGAAACCATATGTCTTAGCAACAGTCCACTACTTTGTTCTATGTTTCCCTAGAATATAACAAGCGAAAAAAAACCTGATCACTTGCAACTATAAATAATTATTAAAGGTGTTAATTCTTATCTATAAAGCCATCAAACCTCAAAATGCACATTCAAAAATTCTCCATAACTAGCTAGCTCAAATCCTAATAAAGAGTAACTCAATTAGAATTAACATCACAATGAAAACAATTACCTGGGCAACGAACGAAACCACTAAGGGCAAAAGTGGATAAATGTCTAGTATAGATACCATTGTCATCAATATGGCCAATGTTAAGCTGAACTGAAGAATGGTCTTTTGCAGTAACAATTCTCTTTGTAGCAGAACTGAAAAGCCATTGTAGCGAAGAGGGAACTCTGCTCATGTCTAGTATAGATCCATATATCATCCCCCTGTCGATCCATGTACCCTAGTCCCTAGTAACAAAGAGATGCACCGTCACTAAGAGCAAACGGCTTGACATCAAATAAGCCTCTTTACTATACGTTCAACAATCTACCCACAGTTCAAGTCCGACTTCTATTTACCCCATTTGATAGTTTAAATAAGACCTAGGATAGTAGTTGAGTAGTGTGTCATGAGAAATCTCATCAAATCTGACAACAGTAAACCATTTAATGAAAAGAAGAAAATTTTATTTACCAATACCATGTCCTATAATATGGGGGAACTCATCCATCCAAAAAAGGATGCCTAAATCTTTACATTCTATATTAAAAATCAGTAAAGCAAATACCAAAATGCGCAGTAGAAAGCTATAAGGGAAATTCATACACATTTTAAGATTAGCACATATTGTCAATTACTTGAACCTGCTCCTTCACCGGATTCCATTGTTCTTGTATCCTTTTCTCCTAATATTTTTAATGAAACTAAAGTATTCTTGTGAGGGATTGCTTCAGAAATAAACTTGTCAAAACAAGCATCCATTCAGGCAGATGAATTGTTTGCACTGTACCTATAAATTTTGTCAGTCCCATCGCCAACCCAGTAATACAAAAGCCTGTCACTCTTCGTACACGCAAATGGAGGTGGTACATAAAAGTTAAAACTAAATACTTTATGCCATCTCAACTCATTATGACTATCTCTATTCTTTTTCAAATACCATATTTCACAACCACCGGCATTGCAATGATAATAATGAGCACTAAGAAAATCACATAAAACTCCTAGTGTAATAACAAATTAAGGATCACCAGCTCGTGTCAAACAAGATGGTGGTGATGGAAGTTTAGAAAACTTTTCATCAACCAAATGGAAAATAAGAATAATAGTTCCTTCATTGTGCTCCCAATGAATAGCTCCATTTGCACACTCACCAGAACCTTTTTTAACATGTTTCATATTGACGTCTAATGTTCCCGCATTTCTCCATCCATTGCCACTGCCAGGAGTGTATAACTGAACAATAAATCACCCAAACTCAAGGGTAATAAGTCATTTCCAAGGGAATTGAAACTGAAAATTAAGAAAAACAAAAATCACAACAAGGGTCTTGAAGAATTATACCGACTGGCTGCAGAGATAGTTGAGGCCGGCTGCGAAGCCAAATTGCAATTAGCTCTCCTACCATCAATAACAAGACTTGGATCCAAACAATCCCTAGTTACAGCTTCATGATCACTAAAAGTAACCTAATAACCAGAAAATCTAGCATAAGTATCAGTATTGATCAAGATTATGAATAAGTAACATAAACCCACAACAAAGAAGATGAAAAAAATACTTACAAATCCATATCCTTTCGATCTTCATGTATTCTCACATTCAGTACCAGCACAAGCAGATCGACCCACAGATTCTTCCTTGTATTTCAATGCGGATCAACACTGTCAATCCAATCTGATTATCAAACCAACAACACTAGCATATCACCATTCTCGCTGCAATTTCCTTCCGTTCACAACCAAATCAGATACGAGAAATCCCTTTTATCACCTCAATCAAAAACCAAAACCAATTAAAATCAAATAAACCCCTAAAATTTCAACCTAATCACGAAAAACGAATTACCCATCAACAATTTTAAAACAAATCCCTAGCTGAAAAACAAATCCTTGGATGAAAAAGGAGGAAAAAAACAATCTTCAAAATTCTAAACTTCTCAGATCATCATTGGAGTTAAAATCAGTTACAAGTTTAACTATTTAACAGCAAATAAAGATGGATCTAGTTTAGCAAAAGATGCAGGAGAAAAGGAAATGAAGATGGGATAGAGAAAGGAGGCAGAGAGATAGATTTAGGGTGTTCACTAGAACTCATGAATTTCTTCACCTATCTACCGATTGCATCTCAATCTTCATTTCCAATCCATTCATCATCAATTAATCGATGTGAGATTTGGTTTCGTTTGTCAGATGTAGAATTTGAGTTAGGTTTTTTTTTTCTGGGGTGGGTGGGGGGGGGGGGAGACGAGAGACTAGACAAAAGTGGGTGAATGAAGATAAGCGAGAGAAAAAAAATCTTTTTATCTAAAAGAATTTGAACGGCCAAGATGTGGTAGGATGGGGTCATACAGATTATGAAAACATTTTGATGGTATAGATTTATGTTAAGAGTGTCATACGGATCAAGGAAAGTGTGTTTTATTTGTGCTTTCTCTTTGTGTTAATACGAACTCATGTTTTCGGTTTAATTATCAATCTTCAACATGAAAAAAAATCCGGAAAAAATATTAATAAATTTAGGACATTGTTATCGACATTCTGATATAAAAAAATCCAAAAAATGTATAAAAATGAATCGGGAAAATGAAAATGAATTCGATAATTGGTGTGCTTCTTTGTGCTTTCTCTTTGTGTTTTTGTGCTTTCTCTTAGTGCTTCCGGTTTGAATTTCGACTACTCACATAGGTCATGAAGTAATTTTGACAAGTCATACAGGTCATGAAGTAGCTTTAGTTCACATTGGTTAACTCAGGATATAAGATTCCTAAAGATGGACCACGAAATTCAGAATGGTTATGTCTTCAAACTTAGCTAGATACATCATCAAAATTGATGAATATAAAGCTCAGTGTTGATTCGAACTTCAAATGTGGTATAACAACATATAAACTATGAGCCAAAAATCTTCGGGAGGGTTCTGACTTCAAACTTAGCATGATACATCATCGAAATCGATAAATATGAAGCTCAATGTTGATTCGAACTTCAAATGTGGTATGACCACATACAAACTATGAGCCAAGAAGCTCCGGGAGGGTTATGACTTCAAACTTAGCATGATACATCATCAAAATCGATAAATATGAAGCTCGGTGTTGATTCGAACTTCAAATGTGGTATAACGACATACATTTTACAATTTATCGCCCCGGGAGGGATCAAAACCTAGTTATTCTAGAATATTGTATGCAAACCATGGCTCTGAGATCGAAATTTGGCCATGAGTGAACTACTATAAGACGGAAACTTCGTAAGAACGATGAATCCATCCATTTACATGTAAGATTCCTTTGGAATATACCCTAAAACCTTAAAAAATCTATATTCTGGCATATTAAAAATCCATTTACATGTAAGCGCCGACGGTGTGTTTCGGAGGAGAGGAGAGGTGTTTTTCGGAGGAGAGGAAGAAAGAAAGAGAGAACCATATAGGAATTAGAGTTCGAGTGGTTGAGGGATACAACCAAGAATGAACATTAAAATGATCGACGGACCACATTTTGTTTGATCCACTCATACGAATCAAGAAAAAGATCCTGACTGTTGATGTTATATTTGGGATGCTCATACGGATTGAGAAGCAAGTTTGTTTCTATTTGTGCTAATACAAACTCATGTATCTGGTTTTGTTATCAACATTCGACACGAAAAAAAATCCAAAAAAAATATTAATAAATTTAGGACATTGTTATCGACATTATGATATAAAAAAATCCAAAAAATACAAAAAAATGAATTAGGAAAATGCAGTCTGTCTCTACTTCTCTTTCTCCGGTCTCGATTTAAAAATAGATTCCTGATTATAAATTAGACTGGCCTTGTTATCCGAAACCTATTGTTTGGTTTATACAAGTGCATCTCAATCGATCGACCTTAGTCAATTTCGCCACATAGTTATCTATCAAATAAACCGAATTTTCGTGGCTTCACTTAGTTTCACTTGTTATTTATCAATCTTACCCAATGTCAATCGGCCTCACTCATATTTTCCCATAAATCATTAGGTTCTTTATTATCTATCATTTTAATTGAATGTTCATTGACCTTAATTAATTAAAGGCATTATTTATCAATCTTGTCCAATATTACTGGATCTCACTCAATTTTTCTTAGACTCCATGAGTTTATATGGTTATCGATCAACTAAACTAAATTTCCTTTGTTTTTACTTAATTTAACTTGTTATCCATCAATCTTACCCAATATCGTTGGACTTCACTCAGTTTCTCTTAGATAGATTGGTTTATCTAGTTATCCATTATTTTAACTGAATGTCCATCGACCTTTGTGTATTTCACCCTTTATCTATCAATGTTATCCAATTCGCTCGACCTTACTCAATTTCTCTTACATAAATTGGTTTATCCAGTTATCCATTATTTTAACTGAATGTCCATCAGTAGTTCACCGAGGATGGGAACTACTGACAGTAAATCGGGAAAATTGACCAAGTTCCACCGATTTTTTTGAAAAAAAGGAATTAATGATATAATTTTAAAATTTTTAAGGTTTTGATAGAACACCTAAATAAATTTCATGTTAAATCATAGGAATCAGATTTTTCCGATTCTTCATTTTCTCTGTCCCAAATTTTTTTTAATCAGGAAATTAGGATATAAATAGTATGTAAGATCATACAAAATTGTGCTAATTACAAAACGAACAAGGAATACAATTTTTCAAATTTATCTGGCCAATAGAAATCCAAGAGCTAGGTAATGATTGAAAACAAATTCGGTAATTACCTTTGGTTTTCAATTAGATAGAATTTCGAGTAATGTATTAGAAATGGACGGGAATGAACAAGTGAATTATTATCGTAGAATATATGTAGAACAAATAAATTTTGGATTGAATACTACGAATGTGTATAAATCAATTGAATGAAAATGATTAGCAAAATGAGAAAGAATGAGAAACCCACCGTAAAATTACTATAGAACTTCTATTGGAAACCCACCTCGTAAAATTTCTACAAATCAAAATTAAACATCTCAATATCAAACATCAAACACTAGATTGGTGATCACTTCCCTTTCCCATTATTAGAATCATCCACTTTCCTTTTCTGAATTGGTGGTCGCTATACCTTGGTTACAGAGACAGGTTTTTAGCAGCCAAACATATTTTGAATTGCTGATACATGGTAGCTTGAAGTAAATAGCTGCTAACCTACTACTCCACTCGCTATGTAGTACTGGGAAAAATGCTGGAGCAACCCACAAATTTTATTGGTAGCTACGATTTAATAGGAGCATGTTAATAGCAGCCAAAATTTTTGGTAATTGCAAACATGGTTGCTTCACTATTAAAGAGACCAAAATTTTGAGATCTTGCTAAGATTTTGGTCGCTTAAACCAAGTTTTCTTGTAGTGAAGCCTCAGTGAGATTAACACATTCGATGAAACCGTCTTTATCCTTACTAGTATCCTGAAAAGCTTTCATGTTTCCCTCATCCCAAACACACCCCTGCATGCGATTATCCTTTTGCATCTCCTTGGTTGTTTTTAGTTTTCATTAATATTTCAAAAAATTGTGTAGCATCTGATAACATAACTTATGAGTTAAAATGGTAATAAACGTATGTTATCATTTTAACTTATGAGTTAGAATGATAACATAACTTAAGAGTTAAGAAACTTGAACAATAATTAGTACTCCTCCAACTATAAGAATACTCGATCGACATCGAATTATTAACTTGCTATTTATAGGTATTCGCATCGTTGTGGATGACTGATTTACCTAAAGGTTACCACCAAATTAATGCATTGATTGTCATGCTTTTTGGGTGGGAGTTTATTTATCATGTTCCTAAGGGCCATTCCTATGGAAATCAACGAAAAATTTCTTTTGTTGAGCTATGAAGATGAACAAACAGTCAAACACGCTTTTTCATTATGAGAAATTAATGGGCGGTTGATAATCAAACATGCATACGAAAGAAAAACGCCAGTGAGTTTAGAAGAAACGCTGGTGAGTTTGTTGAAATCTCTGGCGTGCTAAAGAAGACCGTGAACGACTACTTTTAGTCACCGGAATGGCTAGTTTCTACCCCTATAGTACTTCTCGAGTTTCATCATCCACAATAATCTTTCATCTGATCAATCTTTCACAAAATCGCTTTCAATTTTCTACCATGAATCCTAATTTTGGTTCTTCTAAGAAAGATATGGAGATGGATGAAATGTTGTATGAAGAAGAGGAAGAAATGTATATGGAGGTTTTACGTCAAATGGATGAAGATACAATTCAAGATGGAAAGGAGGCGAAATTTTATGTTGCAACTAAATACCGGGGTCATACCAAAACCCTTAGATCCACATTAAGTTAGGACTAGAAGATGGACGTGGCGATATCGATATTCTTACCATGACAAGATGATGCATGATTATTTTAATCATGATTGTGTTTATTTCGATGAGGATTTTTAGCGACGATTCCGCATGTGCCGCAACTTGACGCAAAGGATTATTGCGGATCTATGTCAGGTACAACCTTTATTTTGTTATCAGTATGATGCACGACATGTACGAGGCTTTAGTCCCGAACAAATTTTCACTACGGCCCTTCGTATACTATGTTACGGGGTACCAGCGGATTTCATATATGATTACATCTGTATTGGGAAAACAACCTCCTTTAGGTATCTCAAATTGCTTTGCGGAAAAATAGTCTAGCATTTTGGTCCAACCTTTTTAAGAAAGCGTACTCAGGAAGATGTTCAAAGAATCACTATAGAAAACACTGCGAGGGTTTTTCCAAGAATACTAGGTAGTCTTGACTGCATGCACTGAACGTGGAATGAGTTTCCAGTTGAATGGGAACGCATATATAAGGGTCATTATCCAAAACCAACTGTGATTTTGGAAGCTTCGTCTACTTATGATTGTTGGTTTTGGCATGCTTTTTTTGGACTCTCAGTTTCAAATAACGATCTCAATGTTTTGTATAAGTCACCATTGTTTGAAGATCTTAAGCGTGGGATTGCGCCGCACTGTAATTTAACCATCAACAGCCATGATCATACTCTGGGTTATTATCTGGCAGACGTAATCTATCCAGAGTGGTCAACTATGGTTCAAGCTTATAGTCAGACAGGTTTTGGACCCGACGACTTCGAAGGATAAGAAGTACTTTAAGACCCAACAAATGAAATGGAGAATGGATGTTGACGCGCTTTTGGCATATTGGAAAGCAAGTTCTCCATCATAGCTGGGACGAAACACTTTTTTGATCTTCAAGAAATGAACAAGTTTATGATGACTTGCATCATTTTTTATGGTCATTGTAGAAACCAGACGTGGCCTAACCTTGACTAGTTTTCCAGATGAATATCTGAGGCCGAGGCTTATGGTGCATCCTGGGAGTCCGACAAGAGAATATAGACTTGGCACTGACAGAATCCAATATCGGAGACTCTATGCACTTGATTACCTTCCACAAGTATGTATTAAACTTGTTAAGCACCCTATGAATAGTGAAACAAGTTTCATTTCGGAAACCAGTCTTGTGGGATCTTTGCCAACTCTTCCCGTCATCCTCGTTCACCACTTTGTTTGTCACTAACGGCTGCTAAAATTGCGTGAAAACGATTAGACAACCATGAATGTTACCATTTTGTTCACAAAATTTTGCTAAACTTTCCATAAAAAGTATTCTTTTCTTGATAACAACCAATGATTTGATATAATATAAATAACACATAATTCGTGCAAATTGATTCGTCTTCATCCATCATATACTTGACACCACGAGTTCTAATGTTTCTTTGTTGTGATTGTTGTGTATGGTGTTCTCGTCGAGATTCCCAAACAAAATGAGGTCATCAGCAAGCATAAAATTTGCAAATTTAAAATTTTCGTATACCTCCCAAATTAGACAACAAAAACTTGTAAATTCAATGTCGTTGTCATTAAATTTGTAGAAAATGAAACTTTGTGTGTTGTTTGAGTTTGCAATCAAAGTCTAGTTAGCAATTCGATTAATTATTCCCAAATCTGTACGAACTATCAGATTCATTCGTCTGAATTACTCAAAGTCCGAACTGGGTACGTTCGTAATGTGTACCCGCCGAATAATCCGCGACGAGTGGGGTGTTCGAACCCATGACCTCCAAATTGTTGGCAAGATCTCCGACCACTGAGCCATGTGCTAGTTGTTGATTATTCATTAGATATTATTTATAGATTCAATTTCAAGCCATATTTTTATTTAATTTATACCAAATATCTTTTCTTTTTTAGTTTGATGTAGGCCGAAGTACCTATCCGTTCCCAACTACACCGCGAACAACGAACCGTTGACCGATTATTTGACCGAATCCGACCTATCTGAATCCGTATAATTTTTGAACATATGACGTCCGAACTCCTTTCTGTATCCCGATTTGCTAACTAGGCACGAAAGGCGATGACTCTTTTTGTAAGTTAAATGTTTTCCCTACAAGTTTGTGATATTAATATTGGTTTATTATATTGATCCTCCAACGGTGAAGTCTCTAAATTTCGAACCAATAAACGTCGATGCTGCACGTACAAGAGATTAGTAAATGCTATATCCAAAGATTTAAAGGCATAGACAAAATTAGCTCCCACGTTGAACGGTGAGAAAACCCGCGCTTCCTATTGACCGAAATAAGTCTTTTTTGAGTTTTATGAAACGAGTGTTTTGGTGAGGACACTTGGCAACGTATAATTGGTTTAAAAATTTCATAATTTAATGTGTTTGGAAATTTATGGAAATCCAAATTCGATTTGGAAGTCGAATACCTACCATATTAGGACATATTTTTTTTTTCAAATTATTACATACCATATTAGGACTCTTTTTTCCAAATTAATATATAGAAGAAAAAACCTCACATATTTTATGCAAAAATAAAAGGAAAAAATAAATATATGTGAAAATAAAAAGGAAAAAATTTGATAAAATCCACACATATTTCCTATTTTTTTTCCCACCTTTTAATGTATTCGCGGGGAGGGGCAAAGCTCCGTGACGCACCAAATCAAAAATGCATCGACACGGGTCGCCCCGCGACTCACCAAGTTAAAAGAAAGAAAAACGCACGGTGCATAGCACGGGAAAAATTAGACTTAACGGCCTAGACAAAATTATCTCCCACGTTGAACGGTGAGAAAAGCCTCCCTTCCTATTGGCCAAAATAAGTCTTTTTTGAGTTTTGTGAAACGAGCGTTTTGGTGAGGACACTTGGAAACATATAATTGGTTTAAAAATTTCATAATTTAATGTGTTTGGAAATTTATGGAAATCCAAATTTGATTTGGAAGTCGAATACCTACCATATTAGGACTCTTTTTTCCAAATTAATACATAGAAGAAAAAAAACCCCACATATTTTATGCAAAAATAAAAAGAAAAAATAAATGTAGGTGAAAATAAAAAGGAAAAATTTAATAAAATCCACACATATTTCCTATCATTTTTCCACCTTTTAATGTATTCACGGGGTGGGGCAAAGCTCCGTGACGCACCAAATCAAAAATGCATCGACATGGAGCGGGACGAAGCCCCGCGACTCACCAAGTTAAAAGAAAGAAAAACGCCTGGCACGTAGCACGGGCACCTAGTTCAATTGAAAAGATAAAAAATTTACAAGATTAGTAAATTATCTTACATCCGAAATATTTGAAATGGTGAATCGACTTTTTACAAATTCAGACCCGTAATATATTATATATGACCGGGCTCTTAGCCTCCATTGTCTTGATACTCTCAATCTTGAAAAAACACTTACTTCACCAGATTGGAAACGGCTACACCATCCCAATCCAAGCAAACTGGATCCCTCAGTTCGTTAATAACATGAACCCAACACTTTGCTACCCCATCCAATCAGTAGTGGATATTATTGACCCCTCAACCAAGTCTTGGAACCATGAAAAACTGAGCATCCTTCCACCAAACTTAATACAAAGAATCATAAACCTTCACCTTCCTCTTGAGAAGCCAGATAGAATAATCTGGTCCTTCACAAAATCAAGAAAATATACGACGTCTTCAGGATACAAATGTCTAACAGAAAATTCAGACCAATAGCAGCACAATCCACTCCCCCTACAAATACCTACCTGTGGACGCTCCGCTGTCCTCCAAAAGTAGTTGTGGAAAGCACTGAACGAAGGTTTACCAACCTTCCAACTACTCAATCGCATCCGCCTCACCAACTCAAACCTTTGCCCCCAATACAATTCTCACCCTGAAACTGCACATCATATCCTGCTACATTGCCCGATCGCTATAGCTTCATGGAACCTTCTACTTTCCCGGATATCAAATCCGCAAAGCATCCACCAGGGAATACCTGTTTCAATAAACCCTCAGACATCCATTCCCTTACTTCTTCAAGAGAAAACCGGTAACGAGGCAACCACCACCTTCTGCTTTCTTTTATGGTCCCTATGGCTAGCTAGAAATGACTTCATATACAACCAAAAGCAAAGGAATTCAACATGCATACTTCAAATGGCTACTCGGCTATAACAGGAGTATACCTGGGCTTAGTGGAGCCAACCACCGGTGCTACCAAGAATGCAACCATCTACCAGTATTATGCACCGGACCACCAGGTCAGCCACAATCCTAGTAGGATGGAGTAAACCACAACCAGAGCGGATCAAAATCAACACGGACGGAGCAGCTAGAGGACACCCGGGACTGGCGGGAGCGGGAATTATCTGCCGAAACGAAAATGTTGTCACAATCTTAGCAATTGCACAACCATTAGGGATCACAACAGCTCTCACTGCTGAAACTTGGGCCATGCTCATAGCATCTAGAACAGCTACAGATAGAGAATGGCCAAAAGTACAATTCGAAACGGATTCGGAAAACCTTCTAAGGTTCTTAGCCTCGACAACCGAACCACCTTGGTACTAAGCAATATGATAGCAGAAATCAAGCTCAGATTGGCCCAAATTCCGCATCGCACCATCAATCATATGTATAGAGAAGGAAATCAAACGACAGACGGTTTAGCTAATAAAAAGACATACGACAGCACAACTGGAATTCTAACTACAACAATCTGGGACCACAAAACACCTTCGTGTATTGGTCCTTATGTAATGGCAGACTCTATGGGTACAATGTACCCACGTGTTATTTCTTCCTAAGTTAAATATAAATCTTTATGCTTCAAAAAAAAAACATCTTCACCACCATCGTACATATACTGTGGATCTTTATTTAAAAAAAAAATAATTATTACGAAGCTATACTTGTTGTCCCCTTGCTTGGCTAGACTATTTGCATAGCTGATAACTGTTTGCTATTATATTCTTTTTGCTATGTTCTTAGTTTTCTCGGATGTTTCACAAACTTGTATAGTTGTGGTGCAGTATAGAAGAAATATGAGAGCATACATGGATATTCGGACTCCTAGATTACAAGAGTAAACGAGGTTGAAAATACTACTTATAGGTGGAATATCTAAGGTTACTACCAAATTCATACGTTAAATGTCATGCCATCAGGGTTGGAGTGCATTTACCATGTTCAACACCCATTCATTTTATTTATGTGTAGATGGATTGAACATGAAATTAAACTAGACTTGACTTTTCAAAATCATTGCAGCACAACCTATATGGTCTATATATATGTCGTGTTTGTATGACGGCATTTATTACGTCATGTCCTTGGGGACACACTCAATTGGCAGTGTGGCACGTTGGTCGCTTTTGCCGTCCAAGGACTGTGGATGGATAGATGAATAAGACCACAAAAGTGGCATATATGGCTGCATCAGGTGGCACATTGTTACTTGTGTACAATTTATTTTTTTCTTCTAATTCCTCGAACTTATATCTGTTCTCAATTTCAAAAAAGAAATTACCCGTTTTATTTATACGTGTTTATATATATATATTGGTTTGGATTAGTAATTCTCTGATGTTATCACCAAATTCATGCATTAATTGTCAAGTTTTTTGAGTTGGAGTGGATATACCATGCCCAGCACCAGTTCATTTTAACTGTGTTCTCCGTTATACGGGTTTGATGAAAAGGCATCATTGTTCACGGAAAGTCCTTTTAGAGACATCCGATAAAATTAGAAGGGTAAAGATGCATGTACCAATAATTATATGCCAACCAGCAAGTATTGCAATCGCAACAAAAACATTCTTTCACAATTGAATTCAATGCATCAAACCAGAGCAGACTTTTAGGGTCTTGAATCTTGGATAATGGTGGCATGATATGTAGCACAATGCCCAAGAACATTGCAGGGGCACTTTTGCCGTCTATGGACAGTCTGAGAGGATTGTGTGGAGATTGGCATGAATGACTCAAGTGGCTCAAAAACTACCCAAATTTAAATATTTACACTAAAAAATTATGCAACAATTTTCTCGACTGCATAACAAAGTTATGCATCTATAACAAGTTATGTAATCATTATTTTGGTTGATTTTAGTGTGTACATAAAAAATTGATGCATAATGCAGTATGCATCCATATTTACGAATGCATATCAGGTCATGCATCTATTTTCTCGATGCATAAAAGATTGTGCAACAATTTTCTCGATGCATAACGCATTATGCAGTCATATTTTCACGACTGCATAACATGTTATGTAGATATTATTGTTGGTGCACGACAAGTTATGCAACCTTATTTTTTCTTGATTTCAATACTAAGAAAAAGTAGCTGCATAACGTGTTATGCAACCGTTTTCTGGACTGCATAACAAGTTATGCAACAACTTTTGTAGATGCTTCACAGATTGCGCAACCATTTTCATGGATGCATACCAGATTATTTCACTATTTTCATGGATGCATGACAGATTATTTCACCATTACGACCAAACATTCTACATTAGCATATGATAGAAAGAAGACGGAAAATCACAAAATCCAGAAAGTGGTAGCTTAATAAATCTGTTTGATGATGATAAAATCTGCCTCGTGCATTTTGATTAATTTTACTATGAGAACACCAAAGAAACTCCTAACTGTACACACCTCCAGTCCCTATAGGACAACAATCGCACTGTGTCACGGAACACATTTCATTTGTGAAATCACTTGTAGCTCTGATTTAACTCGTATCACTTCAATCGTTCTTGACCCTGTTGGTTATTCAAGAACTCTTTCTCCTCTCATTTCATCACTTACTCAACTCACACACATTCGTCTTGCTGAAAATTCATTTTATGGGCCAATTCCTTCTTCCATTTCTTCTTTCGTTAATCTTGAATCCCTAGTTCTTATACACAATTCATTCTCTGGTAATCTTCCTCCTTAACGAAGTTGACTCAAATCACTCAAAGATCTAGACATTCCTTACAACACCTTTACTGGTAATCTCCCGAATTCCTTTAGTTTGCATTGTCTTGTGATGTAACCCTGTTTAGGAAAACAGGATGGTGATGTCCCAATAGGTTCTACAGCCAAGCAGGCAACAGGTGCACACTGTGTAGAAGAAAGGAGCGATTCATCAGAAAGCAATAACGAAACAATATCATCGACATCATGCTTAGTTTGCAATTACAGAGTGAACACACCATGAAGTACGAAGAACAACTACGGTAGTGAGTGGGAATACACAAAAAGATATCGTAGTCGTTGTCGTAATCCTACTTCAATTGAATTAGGGGAAAACAATCAGTCAGTTACCCTGAAATTGGTATCAATACCAGCATAATACCCACATCCTGCTTGAAGTCGCTAATAAACAATAGATCCATATCAAGACTTCCCTAGTACAACAATCTGCATATATACAAACATCTAACACATCAGGAACAAAATCCTCAAAATTTCAGGTAGGGAAATCCTAGTTATCAATCAGCGAGCGAACCAGAATTTAGTTTCCTTGTCGATCCACCTTAATTAGATCCCAAAAAGAATATACAGAAAAAAAATTGATATTAATCACCGTAAGGATTTCAAAAAAAAAACATATGAAAATCGATGTTATTCAGCGACTGATCGAAATCGGTTTATGTTGATCAAACAAAACCTTCTTCCTTGATTAAAAGATAGAAGACGGAGGAAGAAAGAAATCCGAAAAAAAAAGACCGAATGAAGAAGAAGAAGCGAGAGGAGAAAACTAATTATAAATAATATGGGTGCCAGAGAAATTTTGTTCTCAGAAATGGGTGCCCGCATATAGTTTTGTGCTCGTGGGTTTTACGGTGGAGAAAAGTGTAAAAATGGGTGTGACTGTAGTTTTCACATTTCAAATGAACGATTTTTCAGGGACCATGATTTTTTTGAGGGGACCATAGTTTTATTAGGCCACCTTCCCTATAGTTATATGGGGTGTCCTAAAGCATTGAAATGACTAACCTATCCTTAACCTAATTTAATTTAAAACCAACCCAATAACCACACATATATATATATATATATATAACCACCACTTTCTCCCACCACCACCTCTCACCATCGTCGATTACCACCACCACCACCACCCCACCGCCGCCGATTACCACCACCACCACCTCCGATTATCACCAACACCAACCACCGATTACCACCACCACTATATATATATATATATATATATATGTATATATATATAGCTTAATTTAAAACATTGACAAAGATATTCTCACAAGCCCATTACTTGTCATTCGTTTTTGGTTGAACAAATGAGAAGTAATCATTAAAATGAGTTGAAAATAGAAGTTGCAAAGAAGTTCAATGGATAGTTTTTTTTTCAGAGAAAAGTTCGGTTATCACGAATTAATTTTTTTCTTAACCGAAATCAGAGTTCGATTGATTCGCAAAAAAATACTTTTAACCGAACTCCTTGTATTAGAACAACACAAGTCCATAAGTTCGGTTCGTTCGCAAAATAAGGATATCACCGAAATTTAGTTTACGAAAATAATGAGAAGTCCACAAGTTCGGTTCGTTCGCAAAAATGTTAAGTTTTCTTTGTAACCGAACTCTACCTTTGAAACTTCGTAACCGAACTCTACCTTATTCGCCAAGAAATAAATTTCGTAGTAACCGAACGTTTGCCTAATTGCATATATGTATATATAAGCCCAGTTCGGTTTATTCCAAAATATGTTGAAGTTTGCGAACCAACCGAACTTCTAACACTAGGTTACTTTTAACCTGCAGTTTGGTTGGGAACTTGGTTGCGTTGAAGTTTGCGAACTAACCGAACACACAAGATGTATCCAAATAAATTGTTAAGTTCAAAGTTCGGTTACCTACCATTTTATCCTAGGTAAACGAACATTACACTATATGACCAAAACCTCCATTAACGAGCGAGTTCGGTAACCTGCGTGTTTGGAAAACGTAACCGAACTACACTTTCAGGTGTGCTCGGTTACATGTTCTTGACATATGGTAACCGAACTGACCCAAATCTACATAAAAATTTTCATTTTTTTTGAAAGTTTGGAGCAATTCAACCAACATTATCTAAGTTTGAAGCACACCTGGGGTACCCAAATACCCTTCCTCCGGTTGTGGTTGGTAAAATCCATCGTTTTTCATGTTTTCCTTCTTCATCTTTTCTAACTTTACTCTCTCAATAATTCTACTTCTTTAAAAAAATAAACCATCTGATTTTTTAATCTCACTAATTATCTTTAACTTAATAATCTCACTAATCATTACACTAACTATTATTAACACTAACTAATCATCACCCAAAATTAATCAGGAGGGTAATTTAGGTATTAATATAAATATTTAGATAAGGAGTGATCTAGATTTACTTCTAATATCTTTATCCAAAATAAAACCATGGTCTCCAAAAAAATTGCTTTTTCAAATACATCCTATTGCATATTACGGGAGCCCAAGATAACTTAAGGCCCTAGAATATAGAGCCCAGATCATTGTCTCTCTTGAGACCAGCAAAGTGTACGGTATTTTTCAGCTCCAACTACGGGACAACACAATAAGCAACTACCCAGGGGCCAGGACCCTCCATTAACCGTTGGATCTAACGACAATCCGAATCTTCATCCAACAACAAGAACCTCACGTGCTTATCTGAATCACTCACTCAAAAAAAAAAAAAATCTTGGAACTAAACTCTTCTCCAAACTGTAATCTCATTCTCAGATCTAAACCTCAATTATTTAAAACCCTTAATTTTTTTTCGTTCTCAACTGATTAAAGAATTAATTCCAGTATTTTATCAATTTAATCCCAACATCTTCTTCTCATTCTTTCTTCTCTCCACTACAAAACCCTAATTTCAACCAAAATTCTCTTCATCTTCTTCTTCTTGTTCACTCAGATTTGATTTAGAAACGATGAAAGATAAATCAGTAAAGTCAGCAAGTCATCAGCATCAAGCACCTTTCAATTTCGGTAAATTGTTCGATCCTGAAGCTTCCTGGGATAAGGTAGTCAAATCAATTTCAATTTAAATCTTTATCTTCTTGTTTTCTAATTATGCAATTCGATCTGCATTTGAGTAACGAAAGAGGAATTTAGATTTTTTATTTGAATTTCTTGTGGTTGTAGGATCAATTGGGAGATGTATTACATTGGATAAGACAAGTTGTTGGTCTGATATGTGGATTGTTATGGGGTACTGTTCCTGTTGTTGGTGCTATATGGATTGTGGTGTAAGTTCAGCTTTAAATTTTGGTTGATTATGGATTTGATTTCATATATTGTTTTTGTAAAATTGTTCTGTGATAAGTTTATGATTGATTTTCGATTACTGTTAATATAGTAGATACATTCTAAGTACGGACAAGGTTCTTTAGAATTTGTGTACTGGATTAGTTGACTTTGGCATGCTTGAATAAGTTCGATCCATTAGTATTAGCATACTAGATAGATTTCCCAACTAAAGTGTGGGCAAGATTCGTTAGTTTGAATCAGCATACTGGATTGTTTGAATAAGAAGTTGTATGTCGATGCAGTGAGTAAGTACCGGAAGGAAGCACTAGTATACTAGATAGATTTCCAACTAAAGTGTCGGCAGGATTCGTTAGTTTGAATTAGTATACTGGATTGATTGAATAGGAAGTTGTATGTCGATGCAGTGTGCAATTACCGAGAGGAACCCAGCTTAAGATATGAAATTTGAAGATCTTAGTATCTATTTGGTTAAGATGTTTTGAATGTAATCTTTTGTAGAAAAAGCAGTTGAGAGTGAAAATTTTCAGTTATTTGTAATTCCGGTCTCTGTGTATAATGCTAGAGCATAGCTATGAAACTTTAAACATCTTATGTCCCAGTGGACCTGCTACATTGAGCCCAATGGGAGTAGAACCAGTTGCATCTTTTGTTTCCAGCTGAACCATTAGATTTTGGGTATGCTTGAAGGCAATACAATAGATAGATTTCTGTCTAAAACACAGACAGGATTCTTTATTTAGAATTAGTTAATAGGAGATACCATACTGATGCATTAACTACTGAAGGATGTACATCTGAACCAGTCTACTGTGGAAGCTTGATTATCTATATATCATAATTCCATATGAATTCAGTTTTTTTCTCTTACAGCATGTTTGGCTCAAGCAATTATTCTTGGTAATCCAATTCTGGGAGAATGTGACCAATTTCTTGAACCAAACAACACAAATCAACTTTATGTAACTGAGAATTTTGATTCCTAGGAATCCAATTATCTCCAGAATAGTAGATTTCCATTGCATTGGTCTAATAGTGCAGTGGAATTGGATTCCAGGGTAAAAACAAAAGTAACATGATTACCAAATGCAAATTTTTTGGATTTGAATTTGATTCCTTGGAATTCAATTCCAAGAATTGGATTAAGATTACCCCATAATTGAATTCCTAGGAATCCAACTCGTCCAACCAAACGAGGTGTTAGTGTTTGGATAGGAATTGAAATTTGAGGATCTTAGTATTTATCTTGGTTAACTTGTTTTTAAAAATATACCATTGCAGAAAAGCTGTTGAAAGTAAAACTAAAAAGTTCTACAAATAACTAATAAGTTTTAGGTTGGAGGTTTTAGATATCTTAAGTCCCAGTGGACCTGTATCATTCACTCCTATCCTACGGGAGTAAAACCAATTGCATCTTTTGTTTCTCACTCTTCAGTTAAACACTTTATGATGTGCTGGGAATCAGTTTTGTGATTGTAGGTTTAACCGATTAAGGGCAGTTTCTCTTGTAAAGGAAGGACTTCCATCTTTGTGCTTTTTAAATGTGTTTGCTCTCTGATTGAGCAAAAAAAAGAAAGATCTATGTGCTTAATTTTTCTTGTAAAAGTCGAGAAATTGAACTTTAAAGGTTCCACTATGTTTTATCTGGAATAGTTTTCAAACCCTTGTTACTTTGTACTGCAGTATTTGTTGTCTGTTGATTTTACGAGGTGTTGAGTGAGGGGCAAAATGCATATTTTCAGTTTAGGTGTAAGTCATTGGTACAGGGAAGCTGGGAGTGAAAGGAGATATGTGGTGTTAGAGCCAGGAAATGCAAATGACCTTTATTGTGTTTTAAGCAAGTTGAATATGATTTTATTCTAGATGTATCACAGTATACATGCCTTTCTTTGTTGATACCTATTCTCCAGATAGAAACAAAAAGATCCAAAATTCCAAATTATGCTCCTATTAAGTGCTCAAGGTTAGTTCGTCTGGTAACCTGATGTAGTGCTTGATCCTGTTTTTCAGGTTCCTTGTGATATCTTCAGGGATTGTATACGCGTATTATTCTGTAATACTAAAAGTGGACGAAGAAGAATTTGGGGGTCATGGTGCTCTCTTGCAAGAAGGACTCTTTGCTTCAATAACTCTTTTTCTGGTACTTGTTCATGTTATTGCTCTTCCCGTTGTATTAGAATCATTAAGGGCCACTCCAGCAGCTTTATTAGAATTTCTGATTTTTTTTTCTGGTGTTCTCTTGCAGCTTGCTTGGATTATAGTATACAGTTTGGCGCACTTCTGACGGGGGCTTAGCTTAGCTTTAGTGAGAGAGTTGAAATCCTCTTTTTTTCTACCTAGATTTTTTTTATATATATTTTTTAACTTCCATCGAGGAGCGTATGAATGATAATTGATTTTCTCCATGTTAGCTGAATACCCTTGTCATGAGGGAGAAAAATCAGATTGTGTTGCATAATAGTCTTGTCAGTAAGCCGTGTTCATTGTTTCCACTGTCATTTCATTGTTTGATGCTAAAGAAAGAAAACTTTGTGACTTATGTGCGCTAACTCTGGCATGTTTGATGGAAATCCTAGCTAATATGTTATTTTAAGGGTTGATGCTTTGAGATAAATACTGTACTTCATTGGTAAACTGCTAGAGAATAACTTACATAATCCTTGTTCAAGCTTTAGGATGACAAATAGAGGTGCATTTGGCGAAAACTACCACGGGCCTTCTATAGGCGGTTTTGGCCCACAGCTTAACAGGTGCATTGCCCATGTTGTTGTTTTTTTTTTTTTGATCGGTATTGCCCATTGCCCAATGTTGTTAACCGTGATTGTTTATGGTTAACATTTTTGCGAGAAACTGCAAACTCTTGCACCCTATATATGTATACTTCTTCCCTTCTATGGTATAAAACAAACAAATCAAATTCTCTAAAACCTAAATTTCTTCCTCGCAAGTCACCCAAAACTCATTGGTCGTCCAGGCTCCATCGTGGAAGCATCCAGCGCCTAGCAACGATCTTTTAGGGACCATGATTTTTTTGAGGGGACCATGATGTTATTAAGCCACCTTCCCTATAATTATAAGGGGTGTCATAAAACATTGAAATGACTAACCTACCCTTAACCTAATTTAATTTAAAACCAATAACCACCTATATATATATATAACCACCACCTCCTCCCACCACCATCTCCCACCATCGCCGATTACCACCACCACCGATTATCACCACCACCACCACCACCGTCACCGCCCATCATCGTCGATTACCACCACCACCACCTCCGATTATCACCACCACCAACCACCGATTACCACCACCACCACCACCGCCGATTACCACCACCACCTCAGAATATCAACACCACCAACCACCGATTACCACCACCACCTCCGATTAACACCACCACCAACCACCATCACCACTATATATATATATAGCTTAATTTAAAACATTAACAAAGATATTCTCATAAACCCATTACTTGTCATTCGTTTTTGGTTGAATAAATGAGAAGTAAATTCCGTACAAGGGTAAGATTCACTTCTATCCTTCGTATGATATTTTTTTTTAAATTTTGTACAAGGGTAAAAAAAAAGGATCATACGAAGGATAGAAGTGAATCCTACCCTTGTACAAAATGATTCACTTCTATCCTTCGTATGATCCTTTTTTTTTTTACTTTTGTTACAAGTCCGAGGATTCTCTTGTTTGGAAGAGTTGTTAAAAAATTTAAAGCAACAAGAGATAAATTTTCCGGAATAGTTTGTTTCTTCTTTTTATGAATATCAGGATCTTGGAAGTATGTATCTCTTGTCGTTCATGTTTCAACTTATCTAGTTCATGTCCAGGATCTCAATCTTCTTAGCCCACATATCCTTTTTCACTTGAAGTTCAACTTTCATTGAGCGAATTTCTTCACTGAAGAGGCTAATTTTTCTTCTGAGGAAGACATAATTTTTAATGTGGAATGGCTAGAGTTGTTTGAAATACGAATCTGTTCGTTATCAAAGTATGTGAAAACATGTTATTGGGTAATTCATCGTCGGGAGAGTAGTCTAAGTTTCCCATCCAAGCTTTAGTTTTTTCACAATAATCCTTGTTAGGACACAAGGACATGTGATGACCATGACCAAAATATTTGGAACATATTTGAGACTTTGCCTATCTAAACATTTTTATCATTATTCTTAATTGATGATATATTTTATTTTATTTTACGATTTTTCCTTTTTCTCTGTCTAAAATAATCTTCATATGTTGTATGAATAGTGACAAAGTACAATTCAAGATATTCTCATCTTTTTTATCAATCCATTCAGGACTTAGAGATTTATTCTTAGTATTTCTTTTCGAAATGCCAAGACTTTCTCTTTTACCGAGTTCAAGATCAAAGATTTTCAACTTTCCAACTAACGTATTCTTGGAAAGAGTTTCAAGGTTATTCCCTTCCATGATGACATGTTTCTTAGACTTGTATCTTACTGGTAGAGATCGAAGAATTTTCATCACAATGTCCTTTTGGGGAATAGTCTTTCCTAACGCAAAACATGCATTAAAAATCCCATACACCTTTTGATTAAATTCATCGAACGGATCTTCATCATCCATACGAAGATTTTCCCAATCAGAATTTAGGTTTTGAAGCCTAGCTTCTTTCTTTGAGGTATTTCCTTCAAATACGGTTTCTATGATGTCATAAGCATCTTCAAACTTAGTGCATGATATCACAGTATGCTGAAGATCTGGGATTTTGGCATCCATAAAAGCGTTTAAACCATCAGAATTATGCTTTGCAGCGCTTATCTCGGGTTCACTATATTGTCTTAATATCTTTGCAACTGTATTTCCGTCTTTGATAACTGTCGGCCATCATATCCAATAACTACAAGTTTCCATGTCTCAAAGTCACAGGCTTGTAAAAGGGAACACATAATAATTTTCCACCATAAGTAATTCGCGCCATCAAATGCTAGCGGTACGTTTATTGAGATTGCACTCTTGTCCATATAGTCAGACTGCTTCAAACACAGACTTGTTAGGTCTTAATGTGTTTCCTGCTCTGATACCAATTGAAAACGCGGGGGTACCAAAATACACCACCAACTTTTTGTTAGGAAATCTGTATGGAAAAAATAATTAAACTCTGAAAGTTAGACTCAATCAACTAATATTGTTTAAATTTATGTCTCCATCTCTTTCGATTAGAACGTTTATAGAAAAAAGTTTGTGAACTTAATCATAAAGAGATAACTTGGACGGTACCAAAGACCAATGTCCAAGAATCAATCAACTCCTATGTCGGATTTATCTACTATGATTGATCAATGCACAACTGTGATATTTCAATTATAAAGATAAACAATATAATGCGGAAAAAAAAATAACACAGACACCAGAAGTTTTGTATAGCTGCTTAATTCTTAGAATATTCAAAACTGAACTAGGTCCCGTGGTTTTTCTGCATTTGCGGTTTGCTCGTTAACAAAATCTTGTTGTGTCATTGATCCTAATAGTCAAATGGTTTTATTACCGTAAATATTGTCAAGTAAATATCCCGTTGTCGTATTGTCTCGACCTCGTCCATAGACAATCACACAAGATACAGGGTTTATAGGCTAATATTCGAAAGATTGTGGTGCGTCTGCGTACCCTCGTCTTTTCACCTGTCAACGGTACCTATTGGAAAGGATATGGCCTCTAGTATATCTGTTACCGTTAAGGATTATCGGATATCCGTATCCGTTCCAATAGAAATTTCAGATATCCGGTAGTATTTCATTATAATAAAAATAATTTAAATTATTTTTTAGTGTTTCTCTACATTTCATAATCTACAAAAAATCAAAGAAACTCCAAGGAAATTCAACTAAATAAAACAAAATACCTTGATCAAATGCAAAAATTAAATTAGATTTACACAAAACTCAAATCTTCTCTACCAGAATTGAAAATTCTCAGTTCTCACAACCAACAAAACTAGTTATATTTTTGTTCTTCCATAATATTTTTATTTCTTCGTCTTCATATACTACCAAGTTAACAACTGAATATATTTTTCAAAAAAATAAAATAAAAATTGTATATGCATTCTTTAACGGGTATCAGATATTATCTTATAAGATAATGCCTTTTCTGTATCGATTTCATTAAAATAAGAATATCCGAAAAAATATCTGTATCTGATATCCGTTAACTTAACGATTCGAATGGACTCAGAATAATATCGAATATTTGGTTAACCATTGGGGCCCTTGAGAGTGAAACTTTTTAGGTATTCGTAATAGCGGTCTCCCAGTACAATGCTAGAGTATAGATTTGAAGTTTTAGATATCTCAAGTCCCAGGGAAGTTGTAGCATTGAATCCTGCAGGAGTAAAACCAATTGCATTTTTTATTTCTCACCCTTCAGTTAAACTCTTTGTGATGTGCTGAGGATCAACTCGGTGATTGTAGGTGTACTGATTAAAATCAGTTACTCTTGTAAAGGAAAGACTCATCTTTGTGATATGGATATCTTCACTAGTTTACACAACTATTTTATTTTAGAGTAAGTAGTTCCTTTTTTTAAGTTTATTTTTTATTTTAAATTTCATTCTCTATTTTTCTGCACCCTGCAAATCCTTTTATAAAATTATAAATTTTTTGTAAATAATATTTTTTAATAAAAATAACTATGTGAAAATATTAGACAGACATATTACAAAATAAACCTATAGGGAAAGACACACTATTTTTTTCATTAATTGATATTATGATAATCCTAATCAAAATCGTACACTCCTAGACAGGTTATCGTTTTTCTAAGGTTCCAAACACGGCCTTGGTTTAGTAAATTTTCAATCTCCTCCGTCATCTCAAGCTTCAATTTTCTTTTAAGATCACAAGCGTGTGATAATTCATGATTTATAACACTAAGCTTAGTTAATTTGTAGAGAATGGGTATCTTATGCATACCGGACAATCAAATGAATCAATTTATCCAGAATGAACATGCAAAATATGTCAGTTTTATCATCTTCACATGTTTTTAATTTAAGCACGAGAATATATCTGTAACAATATTATCTCCGTTTTTTTAGAAAAGAAATACTTTCATTTTTTTTCATTTTAACCTAAAAATAGGTCAAATTGAACAAAGTGACAATATTTTAGTACAACATAATAATGAAAAATGATACTAGAAGGATTATATTGGGCCGTGGAATCACCCTAAGAGCAAGTCTTATGGTGGAATCTAACCTATTCCAAGTGTGAAAAATCCATGGAATGTCAAGTCTAATGGCTTCCAAGTTGGGGTCTTCCACAGAAAATCCAAGCAGGTTTCCATGATTTGGTGAAATGGTCTGTGGAATCCATGGAAACGCTAATCAGAATAACGTAAAGCGCTATTAAGAATAGCGCGCTAAAAGACAAAAAACGCTATTAAGAATAGAGTTGAGCGCTATTAAGAATAACGCTGAGCTCTATTAAGAATGAATCTTTTTTTTATCCGTAGATTTAAACTAAGTTGTTGAGAATCTAACGGCTAAGAAAAGCTCTATTCTTAATGGAGCTCAACTTTATTCTTAATAGCGTTTTTTAGCGCTATAAATAATAGCACTAAGTGCTAATCAGAATAGTGCTGAGGTGGCGTGAAAGATGGAAGATGGATGGATTCCACCCTAAGATTTGCTCTGTAGTTGCAGGAGATCCTACAGTACACCCCTGACAAGATTTCATTAACATTCAACTCATTTTAGATTAACAATCTTAATTTTATTGATGATTCTTTGAACAATCTTACAAGAAAAGATAAAGGAATCAAGAATAAGCACTGCTTTAGATTTTCTCTCTCCTATTTACTTGCTTCTCAATCAGAAAAGATCTCCCCCTTTCCTTTACCACTGAACGGTTATTTATAGGGAATTACATAGTGGATGACAGCTAATTTGTCCTTTTATTTTCAGATATGGATTGCGACATTTTCGCAGAACCATCACATTTTTCTCATGATTAAGATGACGTCGTTTATTATTTTGTTTCTGAAGTTGTTCTGCGACACTGCTGTATTGTGTTGTTAATAATTTCGCTGAGGCATTATTGCTGCGATATTCTGATCCCACATCTTGCCTCTTCTCATATCTTCTCTGCGAAGTAGAGAACGATGTGAGAAATGCCGAAGCTGTCCATTTCTTCATATTTTGCATTTATCACACGTATCCTTTCTTCCATCTATTTCTTGACACGTCTTCTGTAACCGCTGCTTTTCAACCGCTCACGTCTTTTCGTATTAATGATGTTTATTTCTTCGAGTAAAAATATCTTCTTTATATATTCTTCTTACTCTTCTTTCTATTTTCTTTTTACTTTCTCTTCTCTTTTTACTCTCTCATCTCTGCAACTCTTTTGTTCTTTCGTAAGTTTTGCTGCTGTAATTCTTCCTTCTTCAATCTTTTTATTTTTCATCCATTCCCATACTCTATATTCAGATATGCCTACAAGCGGTCAAAAACATGAGAAAACTTTTAAGGAAACCCAAAGAGATCTTGCCGAGAAAGGTTTCACACTTTCTACCATTCCTGGTGAAAGTGTCAAATCAATTCTTTCTATCAAACTTTTCTATGATCAACATTGTGATGATCAATCAATCATAGTTTCACTGGGTAAAATTCTCGCAGGTCTCCCCATTCCTCTTTATGACCCAGATATTCCTCTGTTCTATGAAATTCTCGCTCACTCGGGATTTTCGCGAACTATCTTCCAATTGAGTGGGAATTGCATCCGTCTGATGCTGGAGTTCTCTAACCGTGGTGCTGGTAAAGGATCTCTTTACTCTAAAGAACTTAGGGATCCTAAATTCCCAGATTTGGAGATAATCGCCGAAAAATACACAGTAGCGAGTTTCTTTGAGAATTATGAATTGATCTCCATGAAGAAAGAGAATACTCGCTGGGGTATTCGCTTGAAAAGGAAAGATAATATCGATGAAGGTAAAATACTCATGCAAGACATTGATTGGCATTCTGGTAAGAACACAACTCCTCGCCAATCCAAAGATGATAAATGGTGTGTTTTTCCCTTGATGCTGAAAGGACCTTACATTGCTGGGTCAAATGTTCTTCCTGAGAATCTCGCTACTTATCAACTTTGGGTATTCTCTTGGCCCGAGAAGGAGAAAGAGGTATGTTTCTTCCAGTTTCTCCCACTTTACATTTCTTTATTTATCTTTATTCTTTTGTTCGCTGATTCTTGCGACATTCTACAGATCAAGAAACTGAAAGATAGCTATCACAGGACTGGGAAGGCTAGTACCTTGTTAGCTCTTCGCTCATACACAGATGAGGTAAGAAATATTCTCTTATGATTTTAAACAGTATACTGTTGCCTCTATTTCTTATTTCTATCTGTGTGTAAAGATTATCGCTGAAATAGAAGAGCCTGCCAATGTTGCGAAGACTGGTGATAAAGGCAAAGGTGCTCTTCGCAGGGAAAAACCAACTGTTCCTCCTTCAAATAAGAGAAAAATCCGTTCTTCCTCTCCTTCAAATATACCTTCTCATGAAAACTCCGAAAGTGATGAGGATGATGAGGATAATGATGACCTTGCTGCAAATGAAGATTCTCCATCTGAATCTTCTATGGCTAAGCTCTCTGGCCTCTTTTCTGATTCTTTGCAAGGAATGGGAGATAATAAATTCGCTAATACCTGCAAAGCTCTCGCTACGATTTGCGATGTTCCTTTATTGGATGGTGACAATTCTCTTCGTGGAGTTTCTAGATCGGTGACTCCCGATTTCCTGCATTCTCTTAATAGTATGGTATGCTTTCGTCCTTTAAAATCTCTTTGTATTGTAATACTTTTTACATTTTCTCGCAGGCTGGAAAAGCTTTTTTCGCTGTTGCCTCAGATCTGGAGAGGAGACGCGAAATTATTGAAAAGAAGAATCTCCAATTTCATGTAAAGAATGAGGAACTGGAAACTGAAATCAAAGGTCTTCGTGAGAAGAACAAACAACTAGAAATTGATTCCTCTTCGTACAAGAACAAAATCTCTAGTCTTCAGTAAGCTAATAATCAACTCTATGGTATGTTACTTTTCTCCTTTCCCTTCATTCATTCAACCTGTTGTTTTATCTTATTTAATTGATCTTTTTTGCAGACATTTATGGTCTTTCTGATGAAGCTACCATTCTTCGTTCATTTCCTAATGCCTTGGATAATGATACCCTTCTTGAGCGTCTTAATAAATCTTTAAATAGTTTCTCTGAATGAACTGAGATCCAAATTTCGCCTCTTAGAGATTGACCATAGATCTAGTTTAGGCTTAGCTAACCGATTTAAGCATCTCTTTCTTAATTCTAAAGTGAAAATCAATGAGCTAAAAACCAAAATTAGCAGTCTCATAGATGATAAGGATCACATCACTGATCAAGGTGCTAAGGCTTTGGAGAAATTCCAAGAGACCCTTCTTGAAGTTCAACTTGAACGAGATGAAGCTAACCGCAAGAGCATCGAGCTCTACGAAAGAGAAACCCAAATTCGTTCTCATCTCCTTATAAATAATGAATATGAATTCGCTTGGGCTGCGAAAATCTTAGACGATGCCAGAAAAGATTTAGGTGTAAATGTTAGTCTCCAAGTTGAGCATACAACCTTGATTAGAGATATGATTTCTGACAGAAAAGGTTATTAACTGTTCTTCTTCACTAATCTTTTGGTTCTTATGAATTTTCATCAAGTTATTATTTGATTGCCTTTTACTCGCAGATTCTGAAAGTAGATATCGCGAAAGAATTGAGGAACTTGAAGCTGAAAAAGAGGAACTCGCAAAGAATCTTTCTTCTCGCAACGACAAGTATTATAGATTAAAGAATCAAATCAAGATCATTGTTGCTAACTTTAAGAACGACGCTCTGCATTTTCGCAATCAAACTATTCAAATGGTTTGTGATGACCATAGTATTCCTCACTCTGATTATCCTTGTCTCTTGGAGGAGATCCCAAAGAACATTCCTAGTCTGACTATCTCTGATAGCGAAGCTGATGATGAAGAATCTGATGGTGATGAAGGTTCTGATGGAGATAAAAGTTCTGATGCAGACGAAGAAGGAAACAATCTGATGAAGATGATGAAGGATCAACTAATAAGTAGTCTTTGTTTCTTTATTTGATCTTCTGTAATATTTTTACATTTATTCATTCTTTCTGTATATTTGCGAATTCTTTTGGTTCCCCATATTCCTTAATATATGAGTTTATTTCATTTTGACCCGCATTCATTAAAACAATTCTTCCTTGCAATACGGTTAATCAACATAATCATTAATTTTTGAATTTTTGCATACATCTATCATATGGAGACAAATAACATTTTCTAATTTCATTCATTCCCATAGTTGCCTCTGTTATTTGTATCCAAATGAGAGATTTTGCAGATTTTTTTTATTTTGTGCCTCAACTTCGCAGTTGTTTATGTATAATTTCGCAATCATATGCGAAGTGAATTTTGATTCTTTTCAAAATCTCATTCCTGTGTGGTCTTATTTTGCCTTCCTAGTTAAAGGTCTTATTATGCCACCTCTTGTCATTGCGACAAAATCGCAGGACGTTCTTGCACTTTCATGCAAAAACCCCTTGATCTTGCCTTAAAATTTTCTTTTGTATTATGGCCTCTTCAGGAATGTTGCGACAATATGACAGGCCTAAATATTCTTGCGAAAATAAAGCCCCATGACATTACGGTCTTGCGACGAAATCGCAGGACGTCTTCGCACTTTCATGCGAAAACCCATTGATCTCGTCTTATCTTTTTATTTTGTACTATTGCCTCTTCAGGATTGTCGCACAAATATGACAAGCCTTAATACCCTTGCGAGTAAAAATCCTCATGACATTTGTGTCTTAAGACACTTATCAGCTCCCTAATGGAGGGTGCCGCCCTTATCTCCCCCCTGGTTGCCCCTTTAAGGAGGCGTACCTCTACCATATAAGGTTGGCTCCTCCCGTCCGGTCTTAACAACAACCACTTGTTTTCGCAGCCTCTTATCCCTTTTACCTATAGGGTTTATGGTTACGAGACTGCACCCTAAGTGGGATTTTCTTTGGGACGAGTGCAGTATAAGCCAAGACTTGTCAAGAATGGCAAGGTACGCTCCATACGCCCATGACACTCTTGACTCAACCGTGTACCTTGGCGCCTTGGTCAGATTTTATACTCCTTGGGAGAGTCCTTATTACCTTAGTCACCCAACCAAAGTCATATGTTTAAGCTGAGAATCCAAAGTGCCTCTCCCGGATGGGATGTATTTACCCCAAATCTCCATGACAAAGGTTCCGGTGGCGGTGTAGCCTTTCCCTGAGCCATGCAACAGGTACCCCCTTATATGACATACTTTAGGTCTTACATTTTCCTCTTGCGAAATTGTATTCGCGAACTAGGGTGTACGCCATAAAGGTTCGCCCCTTTCTCTTTTGTCATTGTTCTCTGATTGTCTTCTATAGAATTCATTATCTCTGCGAGATTCTCGCACATCATCATATCGTATTTGCGTTTCGCAATCTCAATTTTGTCATTCAATAAAATGTATTTTTGATAATTTTATTTATTGCGAGAGTGTCGCAAAAAATTAATCATTCATACATTTCTTATTTTTATTACCTTTTCCATCCTCTGCTTCTTTGTTATTTTCTTCTACTGCTTCCTTGGTAGTGGTATGTTCACCATTTTTTATTCTGAGCTAGCATTAGTTTCGCAACATCTGTTCTTCTTTTCGTTCGATTGCATCCACCATTAATCTCTCACTTCTTTGTGTCTCTTTGATTTTGCGTCGCCAACTTTCCTTCTTGTTTGCTATTCCTTCGCAGGATTCTACCTCAGTTTCGTAACACCTCTTTCCTTCAACCCAATCTCCCTTTATGATTCCTACACCGCTGGGGTGAGGGAATTTGATGCACTGATGGAAATTTGAAGATACACCTAGAATCCCATGTAGCCAAGGTCGACCAATTAATGCATTGTAGGGTGATTCTACGTCAACGACACAAAATAGGATTTCAGAAGATATTCCCTTAAATGGAATTCACATAGTAACCTCCCCTTTAGGATTGTTGGCAGTACCATTAAAACCATATATCTTATATGTTGATGGTATAAGATCATCATCTCTTCCTCCCATAGTTTTATAAGTATGATGAAATAAGATGTTCACAGAGCTTCCAGTATCGATTAGAATCCTATTAATTGCCCATGAATCTTCAGCTTCAGCTTCATCATCCTCATCTTCTTTTGGTTTTGGATTAATTTCTAATTTTACTACCAATGGATTATCATGTACCTCTTCACCTTCGGGGATTTCTTCTGCGGTAAAAGAAATAATCTATTTCTGTCATTCCTTTAGTGGCGACATTTTCGCAATATTCATAATTTCTCTTCCATCATTATCTCTTGCGAACACTCTACTCAAAACATTGTCATGAAAATCTTCAATTGTCTTCTATGAATGTACGATAGAGTGACATAATAGATTCTTTGCTTTTGCACCAACTTCTATGAAGAATGTTTCCTTCTTTTTCATCGTGTTTACTTTGTGATGCTCTAGTGGTGGTGGCAATGGTTGAGATTGTGGGTGCCCTACCAAAAAGTGGTTTAGTTTTCCTTGTTCTATCATTCTCAGAATAATTCTTTTTACATTTCTGCAATCATTTGTAGTATGTCCATGAAAATGATGATAAGAACAGAACTCATGACTTCTGTGGTTTGGAGGTGGTTCCGTTCCCATGTTCCATGGTGTTGGTATATTCTCCATCAAAATTATAGCTTCCCATATTTTCTCCACACTTGCATTTAGAGGTGGCATCTTGATTTCTTCCCATACTACCTTGTGACCTCCTTGTCCTTTATTATAGTTTTGTCTTTGACCTCCATAAGTTTCTTGCGGCTGATCGAGTCTTTGAATCTTGTTATTTCCACCACGTTGTAGAAATTTCTTTCTCTTTCATACTCCTCTTGATCTCGTATTCCCATAGCCACCAGTTTCTGTTGATTGTTGCCCGTCATCTTCTCTTGTTGTACTTGCGAAGTACTCGCCACTGTGTTTATTAGTTTCGGTAATAAGCTTGCATTCGCTGTTTGTGAATTGGTGTTCGCAACTAGGTATGATTTCATTTCATTTTGCCTTTCCTCTAGAGAAATATATTCTTCCCGAAGTTCTCGAAATTCAGTCATTGTGATCATATTCTTGACTCTGAAAATTTGGATATACAATAGGTTGGTTGCAAACATAGCATTGATAAATGATAAGATAAGATATCTCTCATCCACACGGCCAGCCATTTCGCTACACATACTCCTCCATCTTTTAGTTAGGTGCTTCAAACTTTCGCCAATCCTTTGTTTTAATCCAAACACGTCTTCAATACCAGGTCGCGAAGAATTATTACTTATATATGCCCCTAGGAATGTAGTTTGCAAATGATTGAATGATGTTATTGTATTCTTTGGTAGTACTTCGAACCATTTTAACGCCTCCCCTGTTAAGCTAGATGCAAAATACTTGTATTATACAACATCATGATTTTCCCATTGCAACATGCACCTCACATAGGCTTTAATGTGTTGAATTGCACAAGTTGTTCCATCAAAAATGCTGGTTAATGCGGGCAAATTGCATTTCGGAGGTATTCCTCCTAGCTATACTTCCCTTGTAAATGGAGTTTTCGCAGCTTCTTCTGTAGATTCATCTAACTGTCTTCTGCATACCTCTCCTCTATTATTTAACATTCCTCTCATTTCTTATAATTCTTTCAAGATTTGTTTATTTACACCTGAATTTTGATCCATTGGTCTTTTTAATTTCGCCTCCCTTCTTCTGCGTTCTTGTCTTTCTTCTCTCGCGAAATTTTGCATTTCTTCTTCATCATCCTCATCTCGTCTTCTTCTGCGATTCTCTTCCTCATCTCTATCTTGAATTCGCATATGATGATGTCTCTCATTTTTCCCTCCATGATTTTGTTCATTTTCTTATCAATTTCATTCGCTGTCTTTCAACCATCCTCTGTACTCTATCATACTCTTCATTGATATTATCGTTATTCCGATTTTGTGTTCGTCTTCTTTCTCGATTGTCATGATTGTTCTGGCGAATTGTTTCCTGAAGCTCTTGTTCTTCCATTTCCGCTCTCAATCTTTCACGTTCGCAAATTAAACGTGCTTGTTCATCATAATGTCTTTCAATTTCTTCTTCAATCGTTTGTTGATTTCTTTGAGATTCTCTCTCATGTAAAATTCTCCTTCCTTCCTCTCGATTCCCTTCGCCATCTTGATTATTTCGTCCCTGACGTTGTCCATTCTCTTGATTTCTATCATTTTTCCTATCATCAAAAGTTTCATTTTGTGGAACGTAACGATCATCAGTCTTTTCTCTATCTTCGCGATGTTCTTCATTAGGATTTGATATTTCTTCTCGAATATTATTTCCAGCATTAATTGTGGGTGAGTTTCGCCTCATCTCTCTTCTAGTCGATCTTGAATATGATTTTGTAGCACTTCTCGATCTTCTACTATGTAGTCTCATATTTTCCATCCTAAATTCGTGATTTTTCCTTGTTAGATTTGCACGTTCTTCTGCCTCAGCTCTTCTTTCTTCATGTATTCTTCGTCTCAACGTTTCCAACGCTCCAATTTCCTCATCTCCATGAATTATTCCTTCATATTCTTCTTGATTTCTCTCTACCTGTCTATTGTTTCTGGTTTGCTGCTCTTCATCTACTTCTTCTGCTGAATTTGATTGCCAAGTGTGTATACTCACCCTGTCATAATCTGTATTCCTTCCTTGTACTAGTGTTTGTTGAATTGGTGGTTGAATTTGATTTTCTCAATTATTTCTCATTCTAGTAGATTCTCCCATTTCACTTCTTTCCCTTCCAGCAATTCTCTTGCTTCTTCTAACAGTAGTTGGTTGTTCTGATGTATTTCTTCTTCTAGCCATTTCTTCAATATTAATGAATTGCAAGAGATTATGTAAATTTTTTAATCAATCACTCCAAATCTTCACAAATCTCAATATTAATCTTCAATTTTTTCTAGAATAATCTTCAATCCTCCCTATTTATAGCGCCATTATGTAGTTGCAGGAAATCCTACACTACATCCCTCACAAGATTTCATTAACATTCAACTCATTTTAGATTAACAATCTTAATTTTATTGATGATTCTTTGAACAATCTTACAAGAAAAGATAAAGGAATCAAGAATAACCACTGGTCTAGATTTTCTCTCTCCTATTTACTTGCTTCTCAATCAGAAAAGATCTCCCCCTTTCCTTTACCACTGAACGGCTATTTATAGGGAATTACATAATGGATGACAGCTAATCTGTCATTTATTTTCGGATATGGCTTGCGACATTCTCGCAACCTTACAAATGTTAATCTCGCAAACTCTCTTATTTTCGCAGGACCATCACATTTTTCTCATGATTTTAGCTGTCCTCGTGTATTATGTCATTTCTGAAATTGTTCTGCGACGCTGTTGTGTTGTTGATAATTTCGCCGAGGCATTATTGCTGCGAGATTCTGATCCTACATGCTCTAAGCATGATTCCTTATCTTGTATTTTGAAATTACATACTTATTATGGTGATTCCACAGCCCCTTAGCGGCAGTACCGATCCTGTGTTTAGAAGGGCCCTGTGCGAATTTTTTCCGGAAGGCCTTTCATAATGTTGAATATTTTGTAATGATGGTAAATAAAAAATATCAGTAATTTGTATTTAATTTGCAAACTTATTGGTATTGATGCACTTAAGAAAATCCTATAATAAACTCACGAGGTGACAAACGTTTTTTAGTCTGAAATGAAAACAATAGCATTTAATTATAAAAAAAGAGAACGTATTAAATAAGAACTTATTTTCGGTGATGGCCACCGAATACGAATACGATAGAGCAATAGAGCTTATTAAGTTTCAATTAATTATGTGTTTGATCTAAAGTACCTGGGAAATGTCCACATATCAAAATTGGAGTACGGTAGAGCAATATGGACTACTAAGATCCAAGTATGTGTCTGATCTAAAGCATCAAGAAAATGATAGCCCAGTGGATGAATTGATTAAACAACACCCAGATCTCTTGTGTTCGAGTGTCAATTAGAAAGAACGATTTTTTGGGACCATGATTTTTTTTGAGACCATGGTTTTATTTTGGGTAAAGACATTAGAAATAAATCTAGGTCACTCCTTATCTAGATATTTATATTAATACCTAAATTACCCTCCTGATTAATTTTGGGTGATGATTAGTTAGTGTAATGATTAGTGAGCTGATTAAGTTAAAGATAATTAGTGAGATTAAAAAATCAGATGTTTTTTTTAAAGAAGTAGAATTAAAGTTAGAGAAGATGAAGAAGGAAAACATGAAAAATGATGGATTTTACCAACCACAACCGGAGGAAGGGTATTTGGGTAACCAGGTAGGCTTTAAACTTAAATAATGTTGGTTGAATTGCTCCAAACTTTCAAAAAAAATGAAACTTTTTATGTAGATTTGGGCCAGTTCGGTTACCATATGTCAAGAACATGTAACCGAACACACCTGAAAGTGTAGTTCGGTTAAGTTTTCCGAACACGCAGGTTACCGAACTCGCTCGTTAATGGAGGTTTTGGTCGTACAGTGTAATATTCGATTACCTAGGATAAAATGGTAGGTAACCGAAGTTTGAACTTAACAATTTATTTGGGTACATCTTGTGTATTCGGTTAGTTCGCAAACTTCAACGCAACCAAGTTCCCAACCGAACTGCAGGTTAAAAGTAACCTAGTGTTAGAAGTTCGGTTGGTTCGCAAACTTCAACATATTTTGCGAATCAACCGAATTGTAATTAGGAGAACGTTCGGTTACTACGAAATTTATTTCTTGGCGAATTAGGTAGAGGTCGGTTACAAAGTTTTAAAGGTAGAGTTCGGCTACAAAGAAAACTTAATATTTTTGCGAACGAACCAAACTTGTGGACTTCTTATTATTTTCGTAAACTAAAGTTCGGTGAAATCCTTATTTTTCGAAGGAACCGAACTTATGGACTTGTGTTGTTCTAATACAAGGAGTTCGGTTAAAAGTATTTTTTTTGTGAATCAACCGAACTCTGAGTTCGGTTAAGAAAAAATCAATTCTTGATAACCGAACTTTTCTCTGAAAAAAAAACCCTCCATTAGACCTCTCCGCAACTTCCATTTTCAACACATTTTAATGATTACTTCTCATTTATTCAACCAAAAACGAAGGACAAGTAATGGGTTTGTGAGAATATCTTTGTTAATATTTTAAATTAAGATATATATATATATATATATATGGTGGTGGTGATTGGTGGTGGTGGTAATCGGAGATGGTGGTGGTAATCAGTGGTTGTTGGTGGTGATAATCGGAGGTGGTGGTGGTGGTGATCGGTGGCGGTGGTGGTGGTAATCGGTGGTTGGTGGTGGTGATAATCGGAGGTGATGGTGATGGTAATCAGCGATGGTGAGAGGTGATAATGGGAGGAGGTGGTGGTTATATATATAGGTGGTTATTGGGTTGGTTTTAAATTAAATTATATTAATGGTAAGTTAGTCATTTCAATGCCTTAGAACACCCCTTATAAATATAAGGAAGGTGGCCTAATAAAATCATGGTCTCCTGAGAAGAACCATGATCCTTAAAAAATGGTTCTTCCATATGGCCATCTTCCTAGTTACATTTCCATAGATCTTCCGCGTTGCAAGATAAAAGCCGGACACCTGGGACCGACATTTTATCTTATATATGAGCATGATTGGTGCCTATATGCTGCTATGCATACCTTGCCTAGAACAAGTATGTCATTTAAGATAAGTAAAAATAACATTCTATAATACAGGTGTGAAAGGAAAACAATACTTAATAAACATTCAAATTTTTGGCAGGAGTCCCTAAAATAATGACTGTGATGAAGCTCATTTTAACTGTTCCACTTTGTTGTTATCTGGAATAGTTTTCAAGCCCTTGTCACTTTGTACTGCATGCATCTGTTGCCTGTTGATGTGACGAGGTGTTGAGTGGGGCAAAAATCGTATTTTCCGTTTAGGTGTAAATCATTGGTACAGGGGAGCCGGTGAAAGGTTGCAGATATAGTTTGTTAAGCAAGCTGATTATGATTTTATTCTAGATAATCTAATGTAGTGCTTGATCCTTTTTTTTTTTCAGGTTCACATTTGCGTTTGGTGCTTAAATTTTGAATTTGTTGCCCAGTGGATCCCGGTTAGATAGTTAACACACGATTGACCAGTTGATAGGTAACATTATTAACGGCCGTTGGACACGTGATCCGCATATGACTTCAAAAAATCCTAGGAACACAGAAAAACAGATTTGACGGCTGATATCAACGGTTAGAACCACCACCAATATTGTTAAACCGCCACCGTGCCCACCATTAAAATCCCTAAACTTTCTGTTGGATTCCAAACAAAGAAGAAAATGAAGCATCAAAATCCGCAGTATCAACCAAAGGTTATACGATCAACTAATTTAAAGTACTTACTAGTACAAAATGGAAACTACACCGAGAGAGATAAATACGAAGTGTTTGAATGATCATCAAACAACAAATTGGAAGAAACTTGATAATTGATAACTGGTTTCAATCGAACAAACAATATTTAACATGGGTTTTTAAGATTCTAGCTTTGAAGTATGAATAAAGAAAAAATCTATCGCTAAAGAAACAATCTACAGCTAAAGACTAATTAAGCCAAGTAGGAATTACCTATAAGTACTATTATAGTGGTACTAGTTGGTGGCAGGTCCATCCATTAAATCCCAGTAACCGGAGGTCCATAGTTTTAGAGAAGAAAAAAATTGGACCCAAAATTTTATTCCCAGGTTCTAAACACGTGCGAGACTATTGGTGTACATATTTATAATACCCAAATTAACCTTCAGTGCAATAAATATATAAACAAGGGATTGATTATTTTTTTCAGATTTGTTTTCTCTTTTCTCTTTCCTCTCACTGCTGCTACTGGATTTTGATGAAATCCAATTCATTTTCTTCATCCTCCCTCGTTTGTATATCATGAAAAGTTCTGGTGATGAATATTTTTATAAGGTCTTGATCGATTCATGAATCCAAGATCGATTTTGTTTATATGGAGCTTCTGGTAAGTTGATTTAATCATTAATTAGTTGATGTTTGATTATGTTTTCCGATCTTCGTGCTTAATTAGATCTGATATTTTTTTTCATTTTGTTGGTCTTTGATTTGTTTTTAGTTTGATTTTGTATATTAATCATCAGTACGTATATGATGTACTGGTGGTTTTGATGAAAATAGTTCAGATCTAGTTATAAAATCATTTATGTTCATTTCGATACTAAATATGATATTTCTAGTTTTGTTTTTGTTGGCTTTTGGTTTAGTTTCAGTTTGCTTTTGGGTATTAACCATCGGTACGTGTATGACGTACTATTTTTCCGTGTTTACTATGCATCTATAGGTTTGGTTTCAGTTTTGGTTGTGTATTAACCATCAGTTCGTATATGACGTACTGTTTTTATGCATCTTGATCGTAATTATTCGATCTTTTTGGGTTAGATTATGATTTTTTTTTAGCTTATTTGAACTTTCAATTTGATTATCTTGTTATTTTCGTTTCTTTATTTTCTCAAAATCATGTTTGTTTGTTGTTTCACGGGTATTATCCGGCAGTACATATGTTGCATACTAATTTGAACTTCTTTTGATTTTGTTTTATTCTTAGTTTTATCACTTGTTGTGGTTTGATCCATAAGTACATATCTTTCATACTAAAATAAGACTCTCGATTATGTTTTTTTGAAAGATTCATTACATGTGGTTTGTTTTTTAGTTCATGAATCAGCAGTACATATGTGTCATACTGATACGAACTGCTTTTGATTATGTTTTATTCTTAGTTATATCATTTGTTGTTGTTTCATCCATAGTACATATATGTGATACTGAAATAAGACTCTCTCGATTCTGTTATTTTTCTCCATGGAGCTGTTTTAGATAGTGAATTAGCAGTATATATATTGAATACTGAAAAACTGCTTTTTGAATCAGTTTTATACATATATTTTAGTCAGTTAATTCTTATGATTTTGGCCAGTCTTATACGCAGCAACAAAAAAGTTAGGTCCTAATACACTCGACCAGTTCTGCTAATTTCATCTCAGTCTACAACCAAAATACGAAGAGCTGCTGCCAAGAATTCACCGTTGTCCAAAAAAGTCGACCAGCAGCTAGTCACAGTTCTTGTGGTCGTGTTTGAGGAGGAAAGGCGTGATCCAGAAGCTCAGAACAACACGACAGAGTGAGAGATTAATACCGAGAAACCAGTTGGGAAAAGAGTTGTTGTCTGTCATTGATTGGAATGAAGATCAAGGGAGATCATGACTAGGATATCGAAGCTGAGAAGGAAATAAAGATTGGGTATTCAATTTTGGAGAGCTTGGTTTGATTTTGAAGTCGTTTTGCTGCCAAGAGAAGGCAGTGAAGAGAAGACAAGTTGCTGCCGTTATGATGATAAGTGATGATGAATGTTTCTGAGTTTTGAATGAATTAGAAATATGGATGCTTGTGTAATTTAATTATTGTCGCAGGGAAGGAGATTGAGAGCTTAGGGTTCAACATCAAGCTCAGAACTGTATATAAGCAAACTGCACACAGGCTGTTTGTAGAAAGGCCGGAAAGAGCATTTCTTCACAGTTTCAAGATCAGCTGCGACCAACTTAGTATGTCAGATGTAGGAGATGTTAAAATTGCAGACAAGGGATTGTGCAACCAGTATTCACAAATCCAAGTAAGTCTTTTGCAGTTATCAGCCATGGTTACAATGGTTGTACAAGGGTTCGACCAGACTTTCGACAAGAGTTTGAGGCGAGTAATCAGTGAAGAGAGCAACAGTTCTGCCCAAGTATTGTGTAGCTGTTAGTCTTGGCTCGAGGATTTGCACAAGGGATGTCTGGCAAAGGCAAAAGCTTGATTTAAAACTTGAAATAAACATGGAAACATTGGTCGAATATTCAAAGATTGGGTTTGTAAAACTTGGACGAAGATATGTACTCGAATTTATAAGTATATAAGATATGTACTCAAATTTGTAAACAGTGCCGCGGATATGTACTTAATATAATAAGGGTGTAGACACACACACGTTTGGTAGTAGATGGTATTATGCTCATTTCAATGTTTTCAATTAACTTTGGACCTCCAGATAAAAGAAAATTCCAGTTGGACCCTACTATAAATAACTATATGGGCCCAGGACCAACCAGCAAATTTTCCTTAAGCCAATGCACTCCTCTTAATTTTTGTCCATTTGAATCTGATCACCACTCTCCAAATTAAGCCCATCTCATGTTGATTGTAAGCACATGGATTTGACCAGAACCGAGGGCACCAGAATGGGTGCTTCAGATGATGACAAGCCGAAGCCACCATCACCGATGACGTAACAAAACCAACCCATTACTTCCAATGACAATGACGTGGCCAAGTGGGTTTCCCTCAGAAAGTGATTAGTGATTGCCTAAATGACCCCAGCTGTAATAGTACACGTGTACAACTAATCACAGAAGACTTACTATAAAAGGTATTAGGGTACACGTGTATGCTATTTCCGTGTCAGGTTTTTCCTATAAAAGCAGAGCATTCCTCCAGACAAAGACAAACCTTTTTCAGAGTATTGTACTGTGTATGGGGATTAGTTTCCACACAACCCTATGATAATTTAAGAGTGTTTATATTTGGCGACTTCACTGGGGACTAATCCTCAGTACCACTACAATACTCATGGAGTCATCGGTTACATAAAATCTCATCACCACAAGATCGGATTTTCCCGCTAAGAACTTGGAAGGACTAATGCCAGCCTCGGGACTTAACGAAGTACAGAATCAACAAGCAAACCCTGAGTTCGGAATGCCACTGATAGAAGACTCGGGGGACAACGCCAAATCCTGCAAATAGGAGTAAACCAATCAAACGTACCCGGAGCCGCACCTAGACATGTTGAAGAAGTTCCTCAAGTACAAGCTGGGATGAATAGAGTGAACGTACCAATACAGGAACAACCTTCACCTGATTCGCAGCAACTCGAGATACAACAAATGCGTCAGGAATTGGCTAATTCGGATAAAAGAAGATTAGTTTTGATGGATAGGATAGCTGAACTCCAACCCGAGGGAGGTGACGAAGACCCTGACCCTTTCGGGGTGCCACAACATCCCCTCATATTACAAAATAGAAATCAACGAAACTCTTTCAGTAGACGACTCTCATCTTTCAGACAAAACCTCCAACGAAGCGAGATGCCATGCACTGTACAAGCGCCAAAGGAAGGTTCCCGGAATTCAGAGGGGCAACCCAACAAGGGGCAAGAGCATGTCACAATCAAGGTATTTAATTTCGGATTTCGGTTTATCTCGGTCCCGAGCGAGACACTGGTACAACGTTATCTCGGGGAGATTCCGTTTTCAAATTTCGGTGTAATTTCGGTTCCAACTTTTATAATAAGAAGTGTTTGTTGTCAGGTTCAATTAATTCCAATCCTAGTTTGAGTCAGACTAGAAGATTGAGGGAGTATTGACCCACTTAAAAGAAACATAGTATTAGTAAATCTGGTTGTTCACCTTCCTCATCATCAACACCAAATGATAATTTTAGGTCAAGAAATTCAAACACAACAACAAGCAATAATACTAGTGAGTGAATTAATCTGTTTAATTTTTGTACTTGAGATTAATCCACTCAATTTAAAAAAAAATTATATATATATATTCCGGCCGAAATTCCGACCGAAAAACGCGTTTCCGGCCGAAATTTTCTCAAAAATTTCGTCCGGCCGAAATTAACAAAATCTCGTCTTCTTGGACCGAAATCCGGAATTTCGCCGAAATTTCGGCCGAGATGGCCGAAATCGACTACATTGGTCACAATGGCCGAAGAAAACATTACCAAAAATTTCGAGGAACACTATGGGTTGACCCCACCTGCAGCAAACTTTGCCATGAAGGATCACTAGACAAATCTGTGCCAGCATCGTTCAAATAACCCAAGTTTCAACTATTTGATGGTTCCCGGAATGCAACGGAACATGTTTTTCGTTTTCTCATGAGCCTGAACGAGTATGCCACGAATGACTGCATTTGTCTTAAAGAATTCGGTAAATCACTTACTGGCCCGGTCTTCATATGGTTCGTGGGATTGAAAGAGAATAGTATTTCATCCTGGAATGAGATGCGAACTCAATTCATGCATAAGTTCTATTCCCGACAAAAAAAACTCACCATTTCGGACTGTTGCAACCATAGGTACAAGCCAGGGGGCAAATACCTGGATTTCGCAAAGAGCTTTCGGGCAAAATGCTTGCGGAGCGGTGTCAAAATCCCTGAAAAGGAACTTGTCAAGATCGGCATCAGTCGATTGCCGACATAACTTAGTTTCATCCTAGAAGCTGTCAAACTGGAAACCTTTGCGGACTTCGAAGACGCGTGTTCCAGAGCCTATGACGCAGCAGAATTCAAAGCATTGGAAGCTAAGCAATGGGGGCACTCGGTAGCCTACGCCAAAGAAGAAGGCAATACCAGACAGGGCGAGCAGTCAGCAAATTTCAGAGATGGGAAAGGATATAAGAAGACTGGTAATTCAGATGAAATAGTGGAACCACCATATTTCCCGTGCCCACTAGAAACCGCTATCGAACTCCTAGAAGAGTGGCGTAAGGACGGAGACAAAACTCTTCCATCTCCTGCAAAAGAGCCATCAGAACAAGATAACGCCATGCTAGATACTTCCATTATCACCAAAAGGTCGAGCATGCAACAAAAAACTGCCGAACGTTCAAATGGAAAATTCGTAACAGACAACAAAGTGGTGAGATTGATTTCGGATCAGAAACACACATCCAAAAGGATCCATTACCGTGTTAAGTATTCATGATCATACACGAAGCAGCCGAATCCGCAACCGAGGAAATCTGCATTGTGTCAGAAGCAGACAATTATGAATACATTGCACCCACCGTAACGAAGAAAACATTATTCACAGACTTCTTTGACACACTAAATTTTCCAGCTGAGCAACGTCAAATCGCCGCAGTCATACTAACCAAGATAGCAGAAAATGAAGGAGTCAACTGATACCTGGACCGCAAATACCCGTTACCCACTGACATCATTACCTTTTCGGAGAAGGATCGAACAGTAGACTGTGACTATACACGGCCACTACATGTTATGGCAGGAATCCTCAAGCACAAATTTAAAAGAGCCTTTGTGGATAGATGAGCATCACTCAATATAATCCCTTTGGACATCGCCGAAAGCATTGGGATTAAAGAAGAAGATATTAACAAGTTTGCTACTGGAATTCAAGGCTTCGGTGTACTTGCGCAACAAACAATTAGGACTATCAGGTTGGAAATCCAGGTGGGCCCTATCCGATCCAGTGAACCTTTCTATGTCATGGACGTACACCCAGCGTACCATATACTCCTAGGCAGGCCATGGTTACACAAGCATGGAATTGCACACTCTACGTACCATCAGTGCATCAAGTTCATCCTGAAGGGAAAGCAGAAACGTGTCACCGCTTCAGTCGATCCCTTTACAACAGAGGAAGCACACTGAGCCGAAGCATCCTTTTACAACGGGCTAAGTGAACCAAGTGAGGTAGTCACACACATCCACTCGACACCAATTCCCGATTGGGTGACTACATATGCTAATCCAAGTCCACAAAACGAACACAAGTCCACAAGGACAACTCCACTAAACGAACACAAGTCCACAAGGATGAACGAAGACAGTTTCGAAAAGTCACCCGTCCGGGTGGGGGATATGTATACAAACGTTGACCCCAGAAGCTCGGAAATACTTAAACAAAGCCTTCAATAAGATCCTCGGGGAGACACACCAACTAAAGGGGATAACCGCATGGGGATTACAGAAGAATGAACAAAAGTCGATGCCAATTCATGTAAGCAACAATGTCTTTTAATAAAAGGCTTCATATTTTCATCTTAATCTCTTCCCATTACCCCTTTCAAGGGTACCCCGAACCATTGACAGGGCGTAACGCAATCAACAAACGCATAATCTTATTCTACACGTTTCAATTCGAGAAGGATTGAAATCTGATTACATACACCAATACCAATCCCATACAAAAGATGCATATAACATCCGTTATGACTTAGGTCTAACAAGGGTGTCAAGCCTAAAAGCTACATATCAAAACAAGAGGAATTCTATATGGGACATCATAACAATGAAATCAAATCCATGCAAAAGACGCCCGGATACAGCTCAATTCTAAAGAAAAAAAAACACACACACACAAAACAAAGCAACAAACACAATACCTCGAGGCTATGTGTCAAAGCAAAAGGGACTTAAACCCGATGCCACATGATTAGACTGACTCTATCCCGTGACATACACAAAACTCAAATTATATTTTAAAAGACTTGAGTCTAACATCATCCAATAATATACCATAATCTAAAAGGAATGTAATCTTCAAAACTGAAGTTCATAATTACAATTCACCCAGCTTCTTATGGGTCTCGAGATCTCGCAAATGAGAAAATCATACAAAACTATTTCACCAAAAAAACACATTACATATGAGAACTAGGTATGCTCAGCCAGTTCGTCTCGAGCTTGAAATAAAGCAACCCTCGAATGCTGCAAATAAGCCTCGATATCCTGAATAAGAAAGGAAATCCTAGTCGGTTTTGCCTTACGAACAAGGCGAACACTATCAACCTCTAAATCTGCAAATGTTTTGGTCTGCCATGCCTTCGTCATGGACATTTCCGAACCCATAATCCACTCTTGGTCTTCGGCTGAAACAAGCTTGAAATTCCCAAGAGCAAACTCTAACACAACATTTAGCCTAGAGAGCATTGATATCTCCAAAACCAACCGAATACGGGTTGACATTTTCACACCTCCTGCCAAAAGCAAACAAAAAAAAACGGAAAATTGGTCATTTGTCCAAATATTTTTAAATCACGGTTCAAATGGACGAGTAAAAAAATGTTTGGGTGAAATGGCCAAAAAAATAAATATTAAGGATGAAATTGGTTTCATCTTAGCTTAAATTTAAAAAATAGCAAGGATGAAACTGGATACATCCTGTGCAAATTAAAAATAAGAAAAAATATTTGAAAATGGGCACGATGAAACTGGTTACATCCTGCCTATTTTTATATTTTTGTCCAAACAGTATCAAAATTTAACTGTCCATTTCACCCAGGAATTGTTGATTTTGGTCTTTTTAACCAATTTTGTGAACAAAAGGATACACAAAGTGACAAACTTCAACTCATTTTATAATCTAGCACACCGATCGAGATATCAATAGTTTTGGGATTAACAAAACAATTTCACGCAATACCGAAAAACAACAACAATTAGCGACACACCCAAATACAAAGTAAACAAACGACAGATACAATAAACCTTGTCCTCTCAAAGCCCAATTCCGACAAACGCTGTTTATAAGAAAAGAAGATGCAAAAGCAAAAGCAGAGACTAAAGCCTAATCAAAACTTGCCAACTCGAGTTCTTTGTCAGCCAACTTTTTTTGTTTTGACTTCAGCTTTGTCGAAATTGCCACAACTTCGGCTGCAATCCTAGACGCCTCGACAGTTATATGAATTTGCTCTTTCTGTTGATCCTTCAGCCTTTGTGATTCTACTTTAATCTCTTCTTTCAAGCTTGTAATCTCACCAGGTAACACCAATTGCCGGGTTGCCCTTTTCTCCTCTAAACCCTTGAATAATTCCTCAATCCAGCTTATATTGAACCTCAACAATTTCGGCAAAATGAAGCTTTCTCTCCACGACTCCAAAGTAGTCCCGGAAGGGCACTCATCACCGAGCTCAACCATCTCTTTCGCCACAACAACCAAAGTAGACACACTGGAAATCAAATTGTTGCGATCCGACAACATCTCTATACTTGCTACGTGCCCACGTTCCTCCACAACCTCCTTGTGGTATTCTTTCAACTCTGGGGTGACATGAAAATTATAAACCGGCACGAAATGAGCATATGTGCTTGCAACAGCAGACACATTCCCTTTGAAATCAAACCAAGTTGCTTGGCCGACTAAGGAATTAGGACTGCCGATGGCAAGAGGCAACGCAGTATCGGGATATCTCGAGCCAGTGCCACCTTGCCCACCCTGGTGTCTCCTCTTCTTCGAACTATATATGGTGCTCTCCTAGCTGTTCCGAACACACCATTCTTATATCCTACAAGTCAACCCGATAACTCAATAAATACCTATTACCACAAATTTAGCTAAAAGCGCAAAAACAACATATTTTACCTGAGAACCAACACCAGAGAAGGAATTCTGAGGACTCACTGCTCAACCAACTAAATAATCACAACAAAAAACAAGAGAGAGGCTCAATGTAAATAAATGAATCTTGAACATTCAGAAAGGCGTATTTATAAGGCACTAGGAACAGCTGATGTGGACAACACGCCGACATAATTTATAGATACTTTATGACAATCACGTGCGGTCTAGTACACAGCTTACGTAATTTTGTCTTCCCATTACCTCTTTGATTTTCAGATGATGCTGTTGATTCTCCCCTGTTCTGAATCACCACCCGAGTACGTTTTGGAATCTTCACAAAGAAAACCAATTCCATATCAAGAGCTACTAAACAACGGAGCACTATATAACATCTTAAAATTCCAAAACAACACCAAATTAACTTACCATAGCAGCAGTAGCAGCAGAAAATGATTCCTTGCCTTTCCGAGACGAGTCCACAATACTTTTTCCTCTTGATCCGGGATTTATCCCATGTGCAGTAGCAACCTTAGGTGCAAGCTTAATCCGCCATCCGGCGTTTAATGAGCGAGGACTAGTCACTCCTACAGGATCGGCAACATCACACACAAATTCAATCATTCGTGTTAATTCGTCATACCAATTTGTGCACCATGACTGTGTAAAAATGGGGGCTTCTTCGACGAAGGGACTGATAAATGAAATGGGAGATCCCGACAGTATATAGGTTCATCGGGTTTAAAGACAATTGGTATCCCGACAATATATATATTTTGTATGTTTGATCCTTGTTTTAAAATATATATTGTTGTTTGGTCCTAGATATTATTGTTTGGTCCTAGAGTGGACAATACTCACGCGGGATGACGTCATGGATGGTGTAATTTTTCTTTTATAGTGGCAGAAATACCTTTTAATTTGGGACCATATATATAGAAAAAATCAGTACAAAATATTATATTTCCAGATTCACTTTCCCTTTCTTCTTTAGTTTCGTATCTAGTTTCTCTCTTCTCTCCATTTTTATTTTTCTACTGCTGATGATGAAGACGATGAAGATGATGATGAATGGCAAAGGTTTTCGGTTTTTTCTTCTATGTTGTTGTTGCTGCTGTTGAAGATGATGATGAAGACGACATATATTTTGTGTTTCTTCGTCACTGTTTTGTTGATGCTGTTGTTGAATACGATGAAGATGATGAAGAGAACGATGATTTTTTGTTTTCTTCTTCTCTGCTGCTGCTGTTGAAGATGATGAAGACGATGAAGATGATAAAGTTCATTGATTAGAATAAACTCTATTACTTTATTCTTTCCTACTGTTGAAGATGATGAAGACGATTTTCTGCAGCTGTTGAAGATACGAACATTATGAAGATTTGATTTGAAGATTCGAAGATTATGAAGATTTGATTTATAAAGATTAATTTGATCTTCTGGTGAGTTTCATTTAATCTTTGTAAATCATCTTTTTGTTCTTTGATTTTTCTAGATCTGTGTTTTTTGTTCATAATAATGAACTTTGATTATGTGTTCATCTGAAAGAATGAACTATGTTTTAATTTTGGTTTTTATTAGGTGTTCATTTGAAAGAACGCTATTTTTTTGTTCATAATAATGGAAGTTTTGTTGGGTGTTCATTTTAAAGAATGAACTCTGTTCTAGTTTGAATTTTGGTTTATTCTGTTGTGTGTTCATTAGAAAGAATGAACTCTGTTTTTTCTCATAAATAGTGGAAGTTTTGTTGGGTGTTCACTTTAAAGAATGAACTCTGTTTTTTGTCATAAATAGTGGAAGTTTTGTTTGGTGTTCACTTTAAAGAATGAATTCTGTTATTTCCCTTTTTCTAAAGTTGTTTTCATCAAACAGAATGAACTCAAATCTACATAATCATGACCAACGCCTGATAATTCATCAAAGAGAATGAACTCATGTACGAAAATGAGAGGAAGTTTAGAGTTCATTAAAGAGAATGAACTCAAATAATTATAGGAATAGAAGAGTACGAAGATTAAAATTGAAACAGTACAAAAAAAATATTTTTGTCCACTTAATATTTTTAAATAATTATATACCAAATAGGAAACGACTTTTACTGCTGGACCAAATAGTCTCCATACCACCTAAAAAAAAGCTCTAAACAATTATTTCCCCAATATTTTATAGAAGTTTTATTGTATTTCTCGGGCCCCCGCTCTCATTAATTTCCAACCTGCCGACTTCAAGTAGCCATGTGGGGGTGTTTATCATTGCACTGTATAGCAGATAGTTGTCCGGTATTTGTGGTATAATGGACGTATATATGATACCAGAAGACATGAGAGAATAGACGTATGAATAGTCATGCTAGCTATCACGTACTAGATGTGCCTACTTATATGATATAAGAGGAGAAGATTAAAACACCACCACTCACAAGAAGACAGATCATAAGTAATCTCACCTCATTTTACATGGAGAATACTCTTCCTCATAATTTCCTTGTACTTCTTCTTCTGCTGCTACATCCTCTATTTTTTTTCATCTCATCATTCAAAGGCAGAAATGATCAAACCAAACCCAACTTCCCTCCTGGTCCTCCTAAGCTACCAATCATTGGAAACTTGCACCAACTTATTGCAAAACAGCCTCATCAAGCACTGTCACAACTATCCAATATATATGGTCCAGTCATGCTTCTACAATATGGCCGTGTACCAACAGTTGTAATATCCTCCGTTGAAGCTGCGGAACAAGTCTTAAAAACACTTGATGTTGTGTTCTGTAATAGAATTCAACTTGCTGGACGAAAACGTCTTTCATATAATTATGTAGATATGGCTTTAGCACCTCATGGAGAGTACTGGAGAGAAGTTCGAAAAATATGTGTCCTTGAACTGTATAGTAAGAAAAGGGTGCAATCTTTTAAGGCAGTCAGGGCGGAGGAAGTTGCTGTTGTAATTGATTCAATATCATTTTCTTCAAATACTACTCCTGTTAACGTTTTTGAAAAGTTAACAAGTTTTACACATAAAACAATCTGTAGAGTTGCTTTTGGTAGCACAACTGGTCAAAGTAGGTCTAGGAACCATTTTGATAATGGAAGACTTATAAAAGTTCTTTGTGAAGTCGCCGCTTTGACTAGTTTGTATGCATCTGACTTCTATCCCGAGGTAAGTTGGATTATTGATAGGATCACTGGAATCCATGGTAAAAAAGAAAAATGCTTTCAAGATCTAGACAATTTCTTACAACAGATCATAGACGAACATGACAACCGGCCGGAGCGACTGAAACCGGAACAAGAAGATATCATAGACGTTTTGCTAAAACTAAAGAAGGATCACACGAGTACAATTCATCTCACTGACGACCATATTAAAGCAATTGTGTTGGTAATTTCTTTTTCTTATTCTCTCTGCTTAATTAATTATAAAAGTAGCAGTTTTATTTTTTTATTCACTGAGTGAAGTTTTTAAAAAAATCAAAAACTCTAGTCGGGGATTCGAACATCTAGACTAAGCTGCTTTTAATTACTAGTGTTATTGGTAACCTGATACCTGGGTTACCTGGTTATTAAGGTTTGGTACATGGATCATTATTTGACTATTAAGGTTATTCAAATATACTTACCTCCGTCCCACATTAGTTGAGCTAGCAGTATAATTTAGAAATGATTTATCTCTTAAACTATATCATGAATATTCGTAAATTTTATATCAGCGAAAAACATTTTAAAACATCTACGTAGCAAATATAAACATGACTACCAAACAAAGTGAAATCAATTATTAATGGTACAAAATTTGAAAATGACTAGTTCACTTAATTTGGGACGGAGGGAGTATTAAGGTTTGGTACATGAATCATTATTTGACTATACTATTTATTTTCTATTTGTAATTTGATAGATTCACCCTTAATCAGCTTTGCATGCAATTCCCTAGTGAAAAGATCAATGCTTTATATTTGGGCTCGGTCACACAAATTTAATTCTTATTGTTTAATGATAAATGTATTTTGATTTTATTCCTAATCAAAATAATTTATAAATGATATGCAAAATTTATTTCAGAAAAATAGTCATTAATCATGTCGATAATGAATATAAATACTACCTCCGTCCCAGTTTTCTTAAAATTTTAGAGTTTATTTTATTCTTAAAATAGATGAAGGTTTTCATGTTTCTGCTTTTTAATTTTCATAATTTTGTAGGTTTTGTGTGATTAGTCGTTGCATTGGAATCACACGTTTGAAACAATAAACAAAAAGCTAGAAAACTCAAATATTTTGAGAACTAAAAATAAGGGTATACATTTTGGGAAAATTTATTCTATCTTCTTTTTCTTAATGCTTGAAATTACCTAAATCTTCGACTACACTAGAATAGAAGGAGTATATTTTAAAGATTATTATACTTTTCATCGATAAGTTTACCTCATGTTCTTTTACTATATAAGATTATTACATTACGATAAAAATAATAAAAGGTGAAAAATAAAAGTAAAAATAGAAAAATAGATAATTACTTAAGAAAAGCATAACTTCAGATTTTCTTAAAACAAAACAACTTGGTCAAATGTATTTCTTGATAACTAATATAAAGTCCAGGACTACATGTACAAACCCTTAATAATAAATAGCTGGGTACCAAAGTCCCATTGCTGGATAAAACTTCGGTATACCAAAGTATAAATAAACTAATAATTACTCATGTTTAATTTATATAAAACTCTTTAGGATTATATTCAAGAGTTCCTTTGCTTTCTTGATTTCTGTATTTTTAGCATAAACTTATGAATTATAGTACATATATATCCATGATTTTCTGTTTGAAAACTACCAGAATGTGTATCTTGGTGGAGTAGACACAACAACTGGAGTAATGACTTGGGTAATGGCAGAACTAGCTAAAAATCCCGAAGCAATGAAAAAAGTTCAAGAAGAGATTAGAAGCTACGTGGGATCAAAAGGAAAGGTAGAAGAATCAGATCTTGATAATTTCTCATTCTTAAAAATGGTAATTAAAGAAACTCTAAGGTTGCATCCAATACTTCCATTACTTGCAAGAAAAAGCATGATTCGCTGTAAAATTGATGGTTACGACATATATCCGAGCACATGGATCCTAATAAATTCATGGGCGTTGGGAAGAAATCCACAGTATTGGAAAAATCCCGAAAAATTCTTGCCAGAGAGATTTAAGGATAGCTCCCTTGATTTTGTCGAAAATCAAAAGTTCGAATACATGCCTTTTGGGGGAGGTCGAAGGATTTGCCCTGGATTGAATATGGGAATTGTCTTAACAGAGCTTGTCCTCGCCAATATTCTGTACACTTTCGATTGGGAATTTCCAAAAGGATTGAAGGCAGAAGACCTAAACATGGAAGAGTCATCAGTGAGTAGGTATCCTCTCGAGCTTGTACCCATCAAGTATGTTGCTGGAAAATCCGATTAAGAGAAAAAGAATTTGATTTTAAATGTGTATTACTATATATATCGTGTGCTAGATATATAATGCATGATAGCATGGTTGTTCATGTGCTAAATATATAATGCAAGATATTGCATGGGTGATTGTGTGCTAAACATATAGGAATATGGTTGATTGTTTGTGCATATTATATATAATTTGGGTTTGGATACTCCTATATTCATTCGGTGCATTCGAGTATAAAGCCAATTTTGGTCGGAAATACAAGTACTCGAATACAAAGAACACAAAAAGCTGCAATTTCGGGATATGGTAATCTAGTACCTACACCATATGTACACACCTCTTATTTGTATGCGGGAATACAAACCGATAAGCCTCCAGTTATATCTTATTGCCTCCAACTAAACGAGGATATAGAAGCCGCTATTAAAGCTGAAGTTCGATTTTTTAATCTAGTTTTTCTTTTTCTTCTTTTCTTTTGTTTCTCATTCCACCTTTTAAGAAAATAACTTGGTTTTGTGTTTGACCCCTGATGTTAATGTTGGAAAATGGGTTCAAATAGAGGATGAATTAAACACAGAGCAATTGTTGTACTCTTGAGTTTCAAGGCTCGAATAGATTTCTTGTAGACAATTATTTCTATCCTCCCAATATCAATTGGCGATTACAATAGGTACACGAAATAATGCCTTCAGGATACAATGAAAGCCCTACAACAGAGAAATTGGATTCAAGGTTTGTACCCCTTGACCCAATCAAGAACACACGAGAAAGGTTTTTGATGATGCTTTAAGAAAGAGAGAAAACAATTTGAATTGATTTATGAGAATAGGAGAATACCTTCACTGTTTATAGGGATATTCATGCATGTTGGTAATTCCTTTCATCACCAACAAACGCTTCCAAAAGCCATTAATGGTGTCTTATGGGAGAGATGATGTATTTTATAGATAGTGGTAAAAGTGGTTCGATTCTCAGACTTGCGAAGAATAAAATATAGACTTAAATTCTAAAACTAAAATAGAAAACTCATTAATAATTATAGGAAACACGGACAAAGTTGATATCAATATTAAAAGACAACTGAGGCTAAGATTCCACTATTTTCCAAGTTCAAAGTGATTTAATCCAATCTTTATATTTATGCAATTTTCTCGTTCAATTTGATTCTAGAAGCAACAAGTATATTTTCAAAAGCAATAATTGTAAATATCAAGTATGAAGCATCAAAAGTCTATAAACTAAGCATACTTCATCAAAATAGATCACAATCACTCAAGTAAAAATCATATTCAATTATAGCACAAGGAAAATAATCATAATAATAATTACAATAAATAAATGAAATATAATATACCACTTCTTGTTGGAAAAATAGCTTCCTCTATCGCCTCAGCAATGGGGTTTAGCTCCTCATGTTATTCACGTGCTCAAAATAGGTGTTCATAGCTCAAAAGGGTGAACAACAAGAGAGAACTAATAAACCAGCGGGTTTGTCACTGATATAATTGTTACAACTCACTGTTGCAGAGAATATTGTTACAGACAAAAGCGTAACAGAAGTAATTCTTAGAAAATGGTTACAATTTTAAAAGAAAAGGTGACGGTTCTATCTTCTTCTTCCTCGACTGTGCTTTCTGCAACTCGCCTGCACTTCTCTACTCCGGTTCTGTGGCTTCTTCCTTCACCCTAAGCTTTCCCCAAAGTGTACGTAACCAATTTATGACCTATCCGAACTCCTTTTATATCCCACAGGTCGATTGAATCTCAAGAAATCTTCGGTTATTCTTATCTTTTTCTCCACCTCAAGTCTCGGGATTTCTTTCCCTTCCAAGCTTATCTACGCGTCAACTTGGTTCTCCAAACTCTCAAGTACTCCCTATAGACTGAATAAGGACTCAATTCATAACGTAAAATCCTCCGGTACTTCCATACATAAACCAAAATATCCGAGAATACGTGAAACTCCCTGTTTTAGCCAACTCGATGATTTACTCCTCTATTTTCGAATCTAAAGGGATTACCAACCCTAATTCGGTGAATCAAGATAATCCCAATCCATCTCCACGTCAAACTCCGACATAATCTCACCCAAAAGACGATAACAACTCCGATAAACTTCACCTCCTCTGTTTGCTTCTCCCGGCCTATCTAGACCAATTGGTTGGGTCCAATCAATCACAACGACCCTGTTATGCTATCACAGGTCCAGTCCAACGAAAATAATCCATTGAATCTCCTTATAAATCGCTCAAAACTCGATCTCCAAATCTGCTTCGCTGCTGCAATAGTTTCCCGCCAAAAAGATTCATTTGAATTGTGAAGAAGAGGCGCCCCTATCCAGAGCAGGGGTGCGAATAGAAGCTTCCTTGAGGATGTCCTGAGGGTGCCCCTTAGTAATTTGAATACCCCTTATCCATAGTGAGAGTCCGAATAGCATGTGTCCTCCGGGCGCTTTAACCAACTTTTCGAGCCGATTTTTCCAAAAATGATTATTGGCCAAAAATACCTAGACACACATAAAACACCATAATAAGTACAAATATCAGCACTATCAATTATAACCGATACAAATTAGACACAAAAATGTGTCTATCAAGAGACCCCTATGTTGCATTTTGAATAAAAACTTCTAGGTTTTCCAAAGTAAAACCAGGTTGAACACAGCCGGGAGGGGCTACCCCCCGGACCCACCGATCGCGGCAAACAATCTTTAAAATATCCAACATTCTCCCCCTATTTTCAAAATTGAAAAAACATAAAAACAAGGTAAAAACTTTTAAATCAGAGTGTCTGCATCACACAAGTGACTGCCTATGTACCCGAGTGGGATCAAGCTAACGTAGTTCAAGCTATATTGAGACTAAGCATCATCGTTGAAATCAATACATAAATGATAAGTATTTTTTGAATTTGAATCTCTAAACATATTGATTTCATAAAAATCATGTGTTCATTATCTTAGCACGTTAATGGCCATGTGCTTATGTCCTGGATTCATGACCCTTTTCGTAAATGGGTGTGCCAAATTTTTCTTTGATTTAATAAAGTTAACCTTAACTACTCCTCTCTTGAGTAGTTGCCTAACCATTTGATGTTTAAGACTAGCATGTCTAGACTTTCCATTATAAGTTTTATTAGAGACATTATAGATTGTAGCTTGATTATCACAATTAAGCAAGACTTTTGCAGATGGCTTTTTCCAAAATGGAATATCCATAAGTAGGTTTCTAAGCCATTCTTCCTCCTAACATGCATCAGTAAAGGCTATTAATTCTGACAACATTGTTGAATCAGAAATACAAGTCTGCTTCTTGGAACTCCAAGACACAGCAGCACCCCCTAATGTAAAAATCTATCCAGACGTCGACTTGGACTTGGATTCTATATTATTCCAGTTAGCATCGATGTACCCTTCCAATACAGCGGGATATCCTTGGTAATGCAAACCAAAATCAATTGTTCCTTTCAAGTAAGCCATAACTCTTGAAACTGCTTTCTAGTGTTCAACTCCAGGATTACTTGAGAAACGACATAACATTCCCACGGCTTGGGATATTTCCGATCTTGTGCAATGCATAGCATACATAAGACTATCTATAACACTGAAATATTCAATTTGTGCATGAGTACGACCGGTGTCCTTTATTAAGTCGATAGTGTGGTCTAAAGGAGTAGATGCTGGATTATCATCAAAGTGACCATACTTCTTGAGAAATTTCTCAAAATAATGAAATTGGGTTAAGGTCAACTCATTCCCCTTTCTTAGGATTTTAATTCCGAAGATTACATCAGCCTCTCCTAAATCGTTCATATCAAAGTTAGAACTAAGAAATTTCTTTATTTCTTCCATAACAGACATGTCAGACCCAAAGATAAGCATATCATCAACATATAAGTAAAGAATTACACATGAAGAATTATCATGTTTACTATAGATACATATTTCACCATCATTCACAACAAAACCATATGACAAAGCTATTTTATCAAACTTCTCATGCCATTGCATGGGAGCCTGCTTCAAGCCATAAAGAGGTGCCTTTATCCAATAGTTAACAGGGTCGTGATCTTATTCACACGCCCGTTTTTTTCACAGGGCCAAAATTGTCGTACTTTTATTCAAAGTGTTAGACACACGTCTGCTCCACAGGGCCAGTGTAATTTCCCAAATCAAAAAGCAACCACCTCCTACCACCGTGTGACGTGCGTGCGTGTTCTTCTTCTTGGAGAGAGTTGAGCTTCTCCATCGGCATGGATAGCTGATATAGTTAGTTCTCTACTATCATCTATCTCTTTGCCAATGACTTTCAACAAATTAGATCAATAAATTACTAATATAGAAAAAACCTGTTTACACTGTTTTTCAAATCCCTTTGTACATTTAGTTGTTTCGTTTAAATGAAAGAGAGAAGAGATAACTGATAATGGTGGTTGTCGTTTCTGCTACATCTTCATCACATCAAACCCCTAAACAAGAAGCATCAGCTATCATAGATAGAAGAAAACCTATTGAAGCAAAAGTTAGCTTAAACATTCAAGACCAATCAGCATCTTCTTCAAAGATTTTGTTTACTTCAACAAAGAATTATCAGTTTCATTTCAAGGGTTTTCGATTTCGTTAACAATTAGTAAACTAAATCAAATCCACAACCAAATAATTTAGAGAGTAATGGAAGAAAATCTACCAGAGAGATGAAAATTGATGAGAGATGAAGTTAATGGAGAAAGAGATTAGATGGACGGCAAACGCCTCAATTAGAAGTATAGAATGTACCGTTGATAAAGAAGATATTTGGATCTGGGACTTCAGTTGTTCATGGGGAGGTGCGGCGGAGAACGGTGGTGGAAAGGAGTATTTCTTTTTGAAAAAAAAAAAGATCGCTTTATGGTCCTTGGACGTTTACTGTAGTCGAATCATATCTAGTCCTGTATCTAGCTTTTTATGGCTCTGTATTCAGCTGCGGTCTTGTGTTTTCACATCAAACATCAAAAATTCTCGTTGAACCGTGAATTTTAAACCACAGAAAAGCTGCACTCTTGCAAACAAACCAAAAACAGAATCCTTTAGCTTTCTTTAGGGGGCGGGGCTAACTTGTTTAATATCTGAACAGTTTCTTTGTGGTTCAATTCATTTCAGTTTTTAGATAAAGTCTACATGTAGGAGAACACTTTTTTAGGTTAGTTAGAACAACTCTAAGGAATGAACAAACATGAAGTTTATTGTTTTTGCTCCCACTATGGACTCAACAAACATGAATAATATATGGCTAAACCAACAAATTTGATGGTTTGTTCACTGCGGACCAACATGAGGCGCGCGTCTCGTTTTCAACCTCGCGAACGAAGAAAACACACTGGCGGATGAAGAAAAACCGCGCGGGTGTGATTAATTGCCAGTGGGTAGCTCTAATCCGTCAGCGGATAAATATCAAACGCCAACGGCTATCTCAATCCAACCATCCAACTGCATTATAGTCTCGTCAGTTATCAGTATTCATTGTTTCAATATTCATTGTTTCAACTGTGTTAATCATTGTCTGATGCGAAAGCAACGAAACTGCACAATATCTGCGCCCTAACTCTGGCATGTTTGATGGGATTGATTAGTTTGACATCCTATCTAATATTGTTATTATAAGGGTTGATACTTTGAGATGGTTACTTTCTTTAATATGTGGTAATTACTGTATTTCATTGGAACTGCAACGAATGACTTACGGGAAACCTTATTCAAGCTTTAGGATGCAAAAATATTAGGCGCATTCGTAACACTACACCACAACTAGGCTGCAGCATAGGTGTTCGGCAAATCTTCCACCGGCTGCTATAGGCGGTTTTAGCCCACAACTTAACAGGTACACGGCCCATGTTGTTAACGGGTTTATTTAGGGTTGACAACTTTGCCGGAGACTATAACCGCCGTAAACTCTTGCACGCCATAATATATTCTCGAAAACCCCATAATTTCTTAATCACGACGTCTTCGTCGGCTGCTGTTAATGCAAACTCATTGGTTCTCCCTCGATACAGAGACTAACTATTTCACTCCCTTCACCAGAAAAACATGAAAGTGGATTCGTGGAATCAGCACTTTCATTTCGACATCGGATCTTCTTCTTCTTTTCCTACTACCTCTTCTGTTCGCATTAGTATTTACAGAGAACGGATCAGCGACATGTTTTTAGGTGATAATCCATCAGTTGATTTTTTCTTCAGTTGACGAAAAGAGCACTGGAGAAAAGGCTATTCAGTATCACATTCAATTTTGGTTAACTGTTTGATCGTGAAGCGTCTTGGGATACGGTAATCAATTGAATCTTAATCTTCGAATTTTGTTTTGCGATTTGATCTGCATTGTAGTAACTGGAGAGGAATTGACTATATATTATGTGACTTTGAATTTTGTTGTGGTTGTTGTTAATGTGTAGGATCAATTGGCTGGAGATGTAAGACCAGTTGTTGGTCTTATATATGGATTGTTACGGGGTACTCTTCCTGTTGCGGATTGATGGGTAAGTGAACTTTAAATTTTGGTTAACTCCGTATGGATTATAGATTTGTTCATACATTGTTTTTGTTCAATTGTTCTTTGGTAAGCATATGATTGATTTTCTTATTGAATGTTGACTATGGCGTTCTCCAAGTAGTTCAACTGGTTAGTACTGACATGCTAGGTAAACTCTAACCAAGTATGGGTCAAGATTCTTTAGAATGTGTACCAGATTTGGTTACTATGGTATACTTGAATAACAACATAAATTTCTAACTGAGGAGCGGACAAGATTTGTTAGTCAGAATTAGTATACTGGATTGTTTGCGAGCAATCAGTTCACATGTGGCATTCCTAGAGCCCGCCCCTATTTCTGTCCAACGTTATTTTATTATGGAAAAGTTTTCATTTTTTTCAGCCAGCTTATCTCAAGCATTTTAGCTCACTAGATGTATTTTTAGCTCGCTTATATCATTTTGACTTCAAGATCCAGTTATAATTAGTTAATGTGGTTCATTTATGTGATCATTTTTAGCCCACTTAACCTAGATTCTTACTTTACAAAGTTCTAACTCTCAACACAATTATTTCTTCCGTAAGCTACAAATTTCTTCCAGCGGTCGTTTTTCAATATTGGTTTTGGGCGTTTTAACTTTTAGTATCAAGAGATTGATACTAACTTAGAAAAAGTATCCATAACTGATTCAAAAGTAGCCATAATTAAGTCGTCCCTAATTTGAACACAAAATTGATTAAAAAGACCAAAATCAACAATTCCTTGTTAAAAAGGACATTTAGATTTTGATACTGTTTAAATGGACAAAAATATAAAAAATAGTCAAGATGTAAACAGTTTCATCTTATCCATTTTCAAATACTTTTTCTTTTTTTTAATTTACATCAGGATGCATCCAGTTTCATCCTTACTATGTTTTTAAGTTTAAGTCACGATGAATCCAGTTTCATCCTTGCTATTTTTTTGTGTCCATTTCACCCATAATAATTTTTACTCGTCTATTTGAACCATGTTTTAAAAATATTCGGACAAATCACCCATTTTCCGTAATCCGAACCAATACTTAGAAAAAGTAGCCATAATTGATTCATTGAGTTAGCAATAACTTAGAAAAAGTTCCAAATGCGTCCCTAATCTGAACCAGTACTGGTTGATCAACCTTACTACTTGCTATGTTTGCAATGGCTTATGGCTAGTTTCTTGAAATATCAAGAGATTTAGTGGTCTCCAAAAGTATAAATTAAGGTGTTCTAGTATTTCCCATCCTCACTTTCCTAATTTCCCATCCACATTAAGCATCTTTCACATAGTGTATTATGGGCTCCAGATGTATCGGTATCGAACAAGAATTATGATGAAATGACAAATGCTTAGCTAGAGCGTGAAACTGATTCAAAATTAGAGAAAATACTGGATAGTAGATATGGTGATGAACTGATTCAAAAAAATAAATAAATAAAATAAAAAACCCAGCAACAATACCAAGAAGAAATGTCCTCAGAGATTGCGCAATTGCACCATCAAGAAGAGTTTTACGCCAAAATCAGAAGGAAGACTTCCATGTTGATATAAGGGAAAAGCGAAATGATGAAACCCATATAGAAATAAGAAAGGGAGAGATGGATTATATATATCGATAGTAGACGATTGTAACTCAAACATACATAACAAGAGCAGCATTATGCTACCCTTATAGAGACTCTTTTGCAACTCTTAACATACATATTAAGACGATACTTACTATAGTACCCCTTGTAGTAAATCTGCAATCTCCTTTATTTTCCCAGTTGGCTAACCAAGTTTTCTAACTTAATAGGGACGTTGTTCCGAAGAAGGAGATCTGATAGATGTACAACAGTACAAGTAAACCAAGCTTTTTAGGGCAACATAATGTTTGCTTATTTTGGGAAATGAAATGCAAATGTAAAAAATAATTAACTTAATAGCATTAGCCTTCCATCTTCACTCGGGAAAGGCTTCGATGATGGAGGGGAACGTGGGAAGTTGAATTATATTATAACGAGGGAAACCAGCACTTTTCAGTAAAATGTTCCATTCGATTTCAGTCCTTTCTTTTCCGCCCAAAGTATTTACCATCATCAGCAGATCAAATGCTAATCCTGTTTCATCAAATAAGCCATCTCCCTCAGGTCGCAATACACAATCAACAATTATAACTTTTCCATTCTTTGTCTTTGATATCGCCTTACGACAGTTCCTCAAGATCTTCACGCAGTTTTCATCGCTCCAGCAATGCATTATCCACTGCAACGTACATGTATATATTAATCAAATATATTGTTAAAAGATTTAGTCTATTTTTTGTGAGAATGCTGTGGTTCCGCTTAACTATATGGACATATGTAACCGCAGTGAAGCAGTTTTTTTATTCTAATATACCGGCATCGTACAATCTGATGTATGCTAAAGAAAACATCACCTTTGGTCTTTTGATGACTCTAATGAAGTGTGTATTATTTTGAAAGGGGGAAAAAAAACCTTTTGACCAATTTTGAAAGATATTATTGTGTTAGTTCTTTTCTTTTTTCCGAAAAATTGAAATGTATTGATTTTCTAGATTACCAGACCCCAATGAGAAAACTGATCAAACCTTCATGATAACAGCATCCGCTTCCGGAATGTGAGCAAACATATCACCCCCAACATGGCTGATTCCTGGATATTCAGGTGCTGTAGCCACCACATGAGGTAAATCAAAATTGATACCTTGTATGTGTGGATTAGCTTTTACGATCTCAGCTATGATCGCCCCTGTCCCACCACCAACATCAACAAGCGATCCTATACCGTTGAACCCATTTCTATAATCGACCTGCATCTTCGCCGTGCATGCCATTCCTTCATTGAAGAGCTGATTAAATTGAGGGTTAGCTAACGTCAGATCCCATATCCCACACCCATGAGCTTTTTGAAAAGAAAGACCACCATCTTGAACACATTTTCCCATATAATGCCATGGTGTTACTAATGTTGGATCAGTTTCAAATAAAAACAATCTTGATAAATTAAGTTCCGAATCTTTCAGCAACCATTTCGATGATGGAGTTAGATCATATAAAGTCTGATTGCTTTCTTGGTGTGAATGAGAAGTAAATATACGTTTACGAACCAACAATCTCATTACACGAGTAAGAAAATCTACGCTAGGAGATGATGATGATGTGGTTGTTTTTAAACTTTCGATGATCTCAGACATTGTGGTCGGACGACCATGAGAGTTTATGATATCAGGTATACCAAGTTCAATTGCACATTTCAGTGCCATTGAATCTACAAATGCAAACATATGCTCCCATATGTCAGCTTGCCCTTTCAAGCTTTCTTCTTCAATATCCATCTATTTCTTTGGTTGATCTGAAAAATGAAACAGAGAAATAGAAGCATATATGTGGATAGCTAGTGCATCACAGCATCTCTATATATAGTAAATGCTAGGCTGCTAACTACACGCAAATGATTAATACGACTATTGGAATTTGTTTGAAAAATCTACTAAAAATGGTTAGAAGTGTCTATCAAAAACATGAAAAACGCTAGTAGCTAGACTACACTCTATCACAAAAAAAAAAAAAAAAAAAAAAAAAAAAAAGGAATTGGTTGCTACATTTCGTTTTGTCGGTAGGATATAGGATAGTACGAAGTGTCTATCAAAAATGTGAAAAATGCTACTACCTCTGTTTCAAAAATACAGGCTGGGTTCGTGTAGAAATTACACATAAAACCAGCCTATTACTTTAAAATGGAGGGAGTAGTACAGTAGACTCATCAACTATTAAAAAGAATAGTACTGATGTACTATGGTCTATGGCTATGAATAAGTATGAAGCGTCTAATATACCTGCCTCATCAGCTTTGTAATTGCATTAGCTTTATGGTTGTGAAACAAGAAGGAAAAATCCTGTAATTATTACGCGTTGAAAAAACAAAAATGAGGCTAAAAATTTAAAAGATAAAACAAAAGACCGAAAACGTATAATAAATCAAAGCATGATTTAACGCCAAACCATAAGACGCTTTTGATTGGATTCACATGTTAGTTCCTCATAAGGAGCATAATATAATTCTCTATTCCCTATTGGTTCTAGTTGCTGAATTAGAGTTATAAGAATTTGGAATCTTGAATTGGTGATTGTTGTGGCATTGGTTTCTGGCATGGTCCTTGGTGCACTGGCTCCCCTCTTGCAGCGACTTTTCCCTTTCATTTCAAGCTATCTGTCAACAGGGAAGGATCCATCTCTGATCTCATTGCTGATGCTGACAATCCAAGCTGGAATATCTCGTTCAAGAGGATTTTGCATAATGAAGAGGTAAATTCACTATGTTCTCTTTTACAATACATTGGCCATTCCCCACCCATCTCTGCTGGGTAGTCGTCTGTTAGTTGGAAAGCAACTTCAAGTCCTGATTTCAGTGTTAAAGTTTTTTATTATGGCTGCTCAAAGAGAAGATTTTAATCCTGAACATTCCGTCATTTGCCTTCAATGTTATATCGGTACATCAATTTCCTACAAAGGTTCCATTCTTTCTTTGGCAAGCTATGCAAAACAGAGGAACTAAGGATAATTTATTTATTAGAGAGATTGATTCTAATGGCATTTGTATGCCAAGCCTCTTTGGAAACAGTTGATCATATTTTCACTACATGTACCTACAGTCGAGCTTTATGGGCTGTTGTTTTACCAGTCAATGATGGATTACAGTGGAAACACCGAGAACCTTTATATCATTAAAATTGAAAATTCTAGGTTCTGGAAAGAAATTCAAGGATATTTGATCACAAACTTCAATCGTTTCAAAATCTGCCAGTTCCAAAAAAATAAATAAAATCAGATTCTACATTAGAAGAGTCGGAGGAAAAAGGAACAGTTTGCCTGGTCCATGCACACTGCACACACGAATATAAGTCCTGTATGAAGACAATGCAATAATGCATGCACTGTAATGTGGGTCTTCGTCGACATCCGGTATATCATTAGTATTCACTATAATAACCGATTTAGGAGGCTCCGGCTTTCCTTTTCTATGAAAAAAATTAATAAAATCAATGTGTCTAATCAGCTAAATACGGATAAGAGTTTGTTGAATAATAAATGGAAATAATGGAGAAGAAATCTTTGGGATGAAAAACAAAACAAGGAAGGGACGTTTCTTTGGGATTTAGATTTGAGACTATAAGAGCGACTGCAATGGTACGACTAAACTCAAAGATCAAAGACCAAAAAAAAAGACTAAATATGAGTTTAATATGTACTGTGACGTTATGGGGAGAAGACCAAATTTGGTCGCGCGTAAAATTAATCACCGCACGAAAACGGGCGTAAATTTGGTGTACGTTTGAATGGGGCGTAAAATTGGTTTACGCCCGAAATTTGAATGGGGCGGATGGTTTGGTGTCCGCCTGATGAGTAAGTGAACGGGCGGATGGTTGGGTGTCCGCCTGATGAATTTCATTTTGAATGGGGTGGATGGTTTGGTGTCCGCCTGGCGAAATGTGAACGGACGGATGATTGGGTGTCCGCCTGATGAATTTCATTTTGAATGGGGCGGATGGTTTGGTGCCCGCCTGATGAGTAAGTGAACGGGCGGATGGTTGGGTGTCCTCCCAGCAACAAGCGTACTTTAAATTTACGCCCGACTATATTAGGATTTGGTATTTGGTCGCGACCAAATATGATCTGGATTTGATTTTTGGCTGGGATTTAATCTTTACTCCGTCCCACTGCGTTACGATCTCATCCCAAATTTTTGGTTATACTCGCCCACTGTGGATGCTCTAAGCGCACATGGCATGAAGTGACAAACCATCCTTCGGTCCTACCAATTTAAAGATGATAGGTGAATGCCTTTTCTCAATCAGGCCGTTCACCACAGCCAGAAGGCAAAAATGAAATGGCCACTGGATTTCTGAGGAGGCATGGAATATGTACGAAGGCTGTCCCATAGCCTCAGAACCTAATGTACCAGAAGTCCAGAACTTGATTTACTTGGCAAATGTGGAGCCGCAACTTTGTTTTTTATGCAGGAGTCTTGTTGGGACTTGGGAGCCCTTTTAAGAGGGAGGCAATAAATATAAAATTTGAAGGCTATTTTTAGGCATACCAAAAACTTTCAAGGCATACAAAATAGTTTTTCCATTCTAGGTGACCTTATAAGGGGTGTCTATTGGGTAGTTCAATTACCTATATACCCTTGAACCTAAAATCAAAAAATAAACTATCTTAAACATTTCTTCTTCTTCCTCCGTCCAAATCACCTTCCTTTTCTCTCTCAGAATTTTTTTCATCACCGTAATTAATTATTGATTCGTGAAAATTTGATTATCGGTTAAATTGAACTAGATAATGGATCGTACAAAGAAAAAAGAAAACGTCGGGTGTTCTAAATCCTCTTCCAATCCATGAATTAAAGAAGAAGAACCAATTGAAGATGAAGGTGTAAAAACTATAATTGAACCAGAAATTGAATCGGAAATTCAACCATTTAAAGCTCCAAATACTGAAATGAGGATAAGAAAGTATTCCCTACAAACCCAATATTTTATTTGTTGTTTTTCATGGATTAAATGGGTTAAATTGCTAAAAACTTAGGGTATTTGACGGTTACAGTAGCGGGTTCGGCTGATAATTGAGTTGACTTTTGAGCCGAACTGTTCTTAAAATTTCACCCTGAAAGTGTCTATGAACACTTCGGCTTAACCGTAAATGTCAATTTTTAGCCGAACCCCAAAATGTGTATTAAATACGTCCCACAACAGTGTCAGGTTCGGGTAATACCTTGCAAACCTTCCGGCCGAACCTGAGAAGTGAAATTTACCCCAGGTGGTTGTCAGGTTCGGCTGACTCGATTAGATCACTTTCAAGCCGAACCTGTCTCTGTAAACACTTCGAAAATATTGATTTGTAGGCTCTAGGTTCGGTTATCTCGTGTTATTGAGTTATCAACCGAACCTTCTCTTTGCACACTCAAGTTTTTCAATCTTGTTTTGGCCATAACTTTTACGTCCGATGTCGGAATGATCTCATTCTTTTTGCGTTGAGTTTGTCTTTTCGTTCTCTTGAAGTTGAAGATAAGATCTCATTGATTTTAATGAGTTTAATATGGACATTGGTATTCTCCATCATTAGACTTCACTTTCTTAACACTTTTAGTAATTTCCATTTTTTTTTGGTTCATCCTATGAAAAGGCTACACAATAGAAAACATATGTAATAAAAAACCTAACCCCTAAATGTGTATGAATTTAAGTGTTTCATGGAAAATCAGTATCATGTTCGGTTGATGTGATTTTTTGAATATGAGCCGAACTTGGAAAAATATATAGTTCGGCTGATACAATATTTAGAGTGAAAACCGAAACTAACTCTCAGGAATAGGTTCAACTTGTTATTAGACTTTAATATAAGCCGAACTAGGGTCTTGCAAATAGGTTGGAAGTTGGAAAATGAAGGTTCGGCGTATAAGGTTAACAAATTCAGCTAGCCGAACTGTTCATTAATTTAGTGGGTTTAGCTTATATTTTCAAGACGAACATTGTCCTGGTTCGCTGAACCATGATGAAAAATACAATTTTTTGATGATTTCAAGCTACAAAAGTGAGATTAAACATAAAATAGAAGTGTACATGTGTGTTAGAAGTATTGGATTCCTCATCTATGTATTCATCATCTGGATTTGGCTCATAAAAATCATCATCTTGAGTTTGAGTTTATGTAAAATCATTCTCATAATCTAAGAAATCAGCAATATATGGATCATTGTTGTAGTTGATATGTATTTTCCTAGGTTTTTTAGATGAAGAAATTTATGGTCATTCTTCATCTAAAAAACCTAGGTTTTTTCCCATTGAATCAAGAATTTTTTTTTCACACTTTCTCCTTTTCCTTCTCTCCATCTCACGATAAACTTGATTTTTTTCCCCAAATTTTTTCATCTACCCAAAACTTTATAATTATG
>NC_039366.1:4130467-4202415 GCF_003573695.1 Papaver somniferum | reverse complement strand
AAATCATTCTCATAATCTAAGAAATCAGCAATATATGGATCATTGTTGTAGTTGATATGTATTTTCCTAGGTTTTTTCCCATTGAATCAAGAATTTTTTTTTCACACTTTCTCCTTTTCCTTCTCTCCATCTCACGATAAACTTGATTTTTTTCCCCAAATTTTTTCATCTACCCAAAACTTTATAATTATGAATTATCTTAATCACTAAACAAAAGTTTTAATCACTAATCCAGATTACTAATACTAATACAAAAAGGGCAGATTTGCCATTATAAAAAAATTTGGTTAAGGAGATTTCTGATTTTATTATTTGACATCCTTTTTTATCTTTATTCAGTATGCCTAAAAAGATTTAAGCATGCCGAAAAACAGCCTTCTAAAAACAGCCTTCTAAAATTTAGGACGAGCATTTTGGCATAAATGGGCTTTCCAGCCCAAACTTTTAATATGTGCTTTCGAGCCTAAACTTTTAATATTACTAGGTTCTCAAGCCAGTCCGGGCATGGTGGACAAATGTCAACTCTTTTCATGGGCTGACTCCATCCGTGAACTTAGTAGATGGTATGCTATAACATAAAAAAAAACAGAAAAAAAAATCGCTATTGTTATAAACTAATTTTATTTACTAAGATCCCTTTCATATCTAGTTTAAGGGTTACATATTTTGGACACCAAGTCTTTTCTATCAACATTTTATATATAATTTGAGTGGAAAATGCTGGCCTCACGTTGAAAGTTAGGCCAAAAGCTTGAATTCTAGAGCTCCTGACCCTCTGCCAATAAGAATCAAGAGTTTCCCGATTTATTTGGCTATTTTCCGGTTTATATAGTTTCCAGCCTTATCTCAAAACCCTAATTTTTTTTCTCAAAACCATTATCTATTGTCGCATCTTTTCTTCTTCTCTTTCGCTCTTTCTCTCTCACGATTGTGTCTTCTGAAATCTTGATTTTTTGATTGTTTTGTTAACTTTTTATTTCTTGATTTATTTCACAACTTCTGAAAACACAAGTTGTCGTAACTTTTTTTTTTTACTGATTTGAGATGATTCTCTATATTAGGGTTCTTTCGGTTATAGCAAACTGATTAAATATTGGTTTTGTTGTATGAGAATGTTGATGTTACAGCAATTGCTGGGAGTGGTTGAAATACTTCAATTGATGACCAATTGTCATCATTTATAGAAGAGAAACCAGCTGGAAAAGCATGAAGATGAATTTTGCATTTTAAACTAGCTAGAGATGTCAAGCGAGAAGAGCAAACTTGGTGATCAAATTTCGCAGCTAATTAGACACATTAATTGGAGCAATATGATAAGTAAACGGGCACGGTTTGTATTGTTACGTGAAATTCTGCAAATTTTTAGGTTTAGGTTAAGTAAATGATTCATTTTTAACTAATGGCTTTATGTCCACATATATAGGTACTTCGGATGGGTTTCCAGATATGCTCTATCTCTCCAAAGCGGTAATTGAGGAAGGTAAGGCCTGTATTACTCAGGTCGGCATCTCTCAAAAGTGGAACAATGTTGATGTCATGGAGATCAATGATGTGACCAGCTTGGATTTGCATACTCTACCATAATGTAAGTAGCATTCCCCATTGTTCAAATTTGCACCTTACCATTTAGTTCTCTCAGACTCTCACTGATAGGATGTCATCTTATGACTGCCTCAGGGTGATTAACTATGTATGGTTGTTCCTAAGAGCGTCCACAATGGTACGATCATAACCAAAGATCAAAGACCAAAACAAACGATCAAATTTGAGAGTAGTCTGGAGTGTGACGTTAAGGCATTGGAGTATTTTTAGTCGAGCGGAAGTATAATGAACGCTTGCATGTGGAGCGTTCATATAATCTTCGTCCCGAAGAGGCGTTGATATAGTTTACGCTCGTTGTGGGGCGTTGTTAAAGAATACGCTCGTTGTGGGGCGTTCATATAGTTAACGCTCGGAGAAGGGACGAACATATAATCTACGCCTGGTGTGGCGGACACGTGAATCAACGCCTCATTCAGGCGTTAAGAATATCAACGCCTCATTCAGGCGTTAAGAATATCAACGCCTCATTCAGGCGGGGTGGGAATTAAACGCTTCATACGGGAGAACTTATAATCAACGCCCGTTGAACGCCCGTCTGGCGAATGTATAATGAACGCCCCCTTGTCAGGCGTACGTATAGTGTTGTACCCAAATTAACACACGTATCGAGCACGTGTGGACAAAGAGAAACCACCACGTATATCACACGTGTTCACTTGGTGTTTACCCTAATCTTCTCCGTCTTCTTTTCTTTTCTTTTCTTCTTTCCTTTTCTTTTCTACCTCCTGTTTACCTCCTGTTTGTTTCTACCGCCCACAAACACAACACATCACAGTAACTAGCAGGAAAAGAGAATAGAAAAAAAAACCAGATACTTGATGAATCCCGGTTAGAAAAGAGGTATGTTTCTTTTTTCTTAATCACCTTTTTTTTATCCGTATTGTTGTATAAATTATTTAGGGTTTTATTTATTAAAATTAGTTTATATTAAGATGGGTTTTAAAGAACAAATATGAATATGAAATTGATTAAATATAATTGGGTATGTGTGTTTTATGATTTTAGAGAATAATATGTATGTGAAGAAAACCAGTTTTGAAGCTTATGTAAATTTGGTTAAAAGAAGTTTTAAAATAATTATAGAAAATGTAATTTGTGGGTGGAATAGATTTAAACAATTTGGCTACTGTAAAAATTGGTAGTTATGCAGATTATGTGTGTTATATATGTAGAAAAGATGATTTGTACATATGTGAATATGGTTAAAAATAATTGAATTTGTATTGTTTTTTATTGAATTTGGAGGTGATTAATTTTAATTGTTTTTATGAAATTTTATGAAATTTTGTCTACTGTAATTCACGTAAAATAATTTGGAGGTGATAAAAATAATTTGGAGGTGATAAAAATAATTCACGTAAAAGATTTTGTCCACTGTGAATATGGTTAAAAAGATTTTATGAATTTGGAGGTGATAAAAATAATTTGGCTACTGTAAAAGATTTTATGAAATTTTGTCAAATATGTACAACACTTAATTTGTGGGTTATATAGATTAATATGTGTTTTTACAATTCACGTGGTTATGCCAAAAATTGTAGTTATGTACATTTTGTGTGTTACATATGTAGAAGAGCTAATTTATATGTATGGAATTGATTTTTTAGTGATTTTTATGGAATCTTGAAGTGATTAAATTGGGTTGTGGAATGTTGAAAGGATTTTCAAAATGCATCGGTGACGATTTAATTTGTATTCGTAGAATTATAGATTTTGGAATTGATATAGTTTGTGGTAAGGATTTTTATAGTATTTGGAATATAAATGGTGGTGGACTAATAAAAATAAGAAATGGCGCGGGTTGGTCTAATTACATCTATCTTGTGTGTGCATATATGTTGAACAAATTCACATCGCGGTTCAATGGTCGCATGAAGACGAACAAGAAACAAAAATCTGTAGCCGAAGAGGATTATAACTTAATCGCTACTGGTACAATTAAGGAGGTTGATATTCCCCGGTTAGGGAGGTTTCCTATACTGCAAGATGATAAACCGCACGCTACTACGGACATCACATTTACAGGGGAGCACAAATTGAAGTATCAACATCGTGGATCTTTGGCATCGGTAATTCATCACTATCAAACTATTTCACAACACTGTCCTAGAGCTAAATATATTATTGAAAAAGCGGGATGTCAAAATTTACTGGACATACAATGTAGCGAAACCAACCATTCAATGGTTGATTATATTGCTGAGCGGTTTTGGGATACAACAAACACTTTTCACTTCCCATTTGGTGAGATGGGATTCACCCCCCTGGATTGGATCATGTTGACTGGACTGAGTATCGGTGATGGGCCTGATGTTCCTTATGATTCGGGGAAGTACCAATTTGAACATGTTCGTGAGCATATCTTTCCGGATATCCAAGATGTCACGCTCTCTCCGAAAGCACCGTCGTGGGTTTCAAATTCAATTACAATTAAATATTTAAGGTCATATTTCTTCGAAGACAAGTTGGTTGCGGCTGAAAATGATAGCACCCTTGCTCATAGAGTAGCAATTGCCTTTTTCATGTATGTTTTGAGACATTTTTTCTTTTCTAATGCAAAGACTTATATTGATGCTGGATGGTTAGCTGCTTTTGAAAATCTTGATGTAGTATCCACGTTTGACTGGGGTGGTGCTGCGTTTTCGAAATTGTATGCGGCACTCCGTTTATCTGGGAGGAGACAGAAGGCACTATGTGGTCCATTCCAAGTATTAGAGGTATTCTTTCAATCTAGTTATTTTTCCTCTCATTGTTTATTTTGTTGCTAAGTTATTAAATTGGCTAATTATTTGGAATTGAGTAGTTTTGGGGGTATGAATACCTGGGCATATGTCGACCAGAAATCCCAGAGGCGAGTACAGAACAAAAATGGCCCGTATCTTCTAAATGGAATGTACCGAAGAATACAAATGATATTTTCCGTTGTAGGGATTTACTAAGTAAGCTTACTGCTGAACAAGTGACATGGCGACCATGGGAATCATACAGAGAAGTTCTTGCATCTGATATGGGATGCACGGCTACGCGGCTATCAGACTCGAGATATATATTTTCTTACATGGGCATTGTGAGTTAATTTTTAAATTTTATTATATAACATACTTTTTTTCTATATAACATACCTACTAAATTCTTATTCCCTTTCTAACTGTACAGCACAACATGTATCTTGGTGAAAGGTGTTGGCGTCAAAACCATTGTAGTTTCGCTGTTCCTATAAGACTACACACAGTTATAGGGGATATTGGAAATATTCAAGCCGAACGCCTAAAAAAAGAAGGTTTGGTCGATGCAACAGAGATAGTGCAAGTTGTTAAAGATTATGATATATATTTACAATACTGGACAATGGTAACCAACTCCAAAGATTACGTGACTCATCCTATTTGGGAAGCCCAAACATATGGGTATGTCGGTGACTTGTATACGGTCCCAATTGAACAACCTGTTGAACATGTACATATCCCTCCTCCACATCTATTATCCCACGTAAGTGTACTTTCGACTTTTTATTGTACGTTCGATTTTTGTTGGTATATTTGTACTTATATATTTTATTTTTTCTTCACAGCATGAAGCTTACACATTATTTCAAGAAAATGCTGATTTTAATCAACAATTTCGCGAATTTACATTAAAACAAACGAAGGAGAGGATGGACGTTATCATGTCGAAAGAAGCAGAAATACAAAGGCTAAATAATGCGAACGTTGATTTGAAGCAACAACTATCTCTTTTCCGTATGCCGCACACTGTCCAACCTCAGCTTGGATATGGTTCATTTTCCCAAACCCTGCCATCACAAGTTTGGAGTGGTATGAATCAGGGATCAGCTTCAACAATGTCATCAGTCAATACCAATCCGAGAACGCACATGCCTTTTCTGGCACCAAGATCGTCCACTTCGGATAATGATAATATGAAGGGTTAATTTGTTATGACTATTTAGATGAACTGTCTTTGGAGTTATCTTTTCTTATCTTATATAGTATAGTCATATCATATATAGTATAGTCTAATCGTATATAGTATTGTCATATCAGGTCACTGACAAACAGATATTTTGTTTTTTTTTTGAAAAACACATTTGCGTGAACCCAAAAAAATATCTATTTTGTTGGTTTTTTTAATGCTCTTGAAAATGGGTTATAAATTAAAGACTGGTTTCACTCAATATATGAATAACAATACATCTCTTCTGCTTCATATAGCAATGGAACAATATGAGAAAACCGCTCATTATTGTTCTTCTGTTTCTTCTTCATCTTCTTCTTCTAATAGTAGTTTTTATTCCTCTGATGATGATGCAATAGCAATTATGCAAAATAACATGGCCGTTAGTTTGGGAGTCCTTGTTACAAATTCAAAATGGCCTCAAACTCGTATCAGAATACCAAGAGATCGTGAGTCAGGGGTTGAACTTCTATGGAACGACTATTTCTCTCCGTACCCAAACCAACCACCCAATGTTTTTCGCAGAAGATTTAGAATGCGTCGACAATTGTTTAACCGGATAGTGGAAGGTGTTACCAATGCAAACAGATATTTTGTTCAAAAGCCCGATGCTTGTGGAGTTTTAGGATTAAACCCTCATCAAAAAGTAACAGCAGCAGTACGAATGTTAGCTTACGGATGTGCGGCAGATGCAATAGACGAGTACTTACGCATAGGAGAAACAACTGTGTTGGAAGCTGCTCGTAGGTTCTGTAAGACGATTGTGAATTTGTATGGGAAAGAATATTTGCGTGAACCAACGGCTGGTGATATTGAATTGTTGCTCCAGCAAAACAAAGACCGGGGATTTCCTGGGATGCTGGGTAGTTTAGATTGCATGCATTGGAAATGGGATAAATGTCCGTCGGCAGAATCTGGGGCTTACACCGCGTATAAAGGGAGCGAAAGTATCGTGTTGGAGGCAGTGGTGTCGTATGACCTATGGTTTTGGCATGCTTTTTTTGGTATGCCCGGTTCTAACAACGATATTAATGCTATGAACCGTTCATATGTTTTTCGAAGTCTTGTAACAGGAAAAGCACCGCCCGTGAGCTACGAGGTGAACGGACATTCATATGATATGCCGTATTATCTAGGTGATGGAATATACCCAGAGATTCCTACTATTATTACGGCCATTAAACATCCGGTGGGTAGGAAAAAGGAAATATTTTCATCGATGCAAGAGGGTGCAAGAAAAGATGTTGAACGGGGATTTGGTGTACTTCAACAACAATTTGGAATCATCAAACAACCTGCAAGAATGTGGAATCCAGATGTGCTTGCCTATATCATGAAAACTTGTATTATCTTACATAATATGATAGTCGAGGATGAGCGTCTACCCGGTGACTGGCCACATGTTTATGAACAACGTAGCAACGCAGCACCGGTTAATATATTAAGAGGCAATAGTGACGAGTTTTCCCAAATTAGAGCTCAGCAACGCCGATGTGCAATGCGTAACAAAGATGCACATATTCGCTTGCGTGATGACTTGATCGAATATATATGGGCAGAATATGGGAATTAAACGTTGTCGTTTGTCATTTCCTTTCTATTATCTCTTTGTATGTAAACATCCTCAAGTTTTAATTAAGGTCGTATGTTTCATGAAAAAAGTAGAAATTTAATTCAAATCAACGGAAGTAAATTTAAAATCCAAAAATTACATAATAATAATGCTAATTGTTCAGATACTAAGAAATTTAAATATAATAATACTAATAATACTACTAATCACTAAATAGGAGAAATAATTAAGGTTTGAACTATTCCGCCTTTGTGTTAAGATTGGTTTCTTTTATTCCGAACTATGTCCGCCCTGCGAAGTCGGAAGTACTCTTGTTGCACAGGTTCCATTTTTTCAAGATCCATCATAATGATGCGAAATTCTTCGTCTTCAGCTTGCTTGGCTATTTTTGCAGCATGTTCAGCTTGTTTTGCTGCAAACTCTGCTGCTCTTTGTTCCATCTTGAATCTTGATTGTGCTTGGTAATGAGTATTGAAATTTTGTTGTTCTTTAATAATTATTCCCATCAATTCCTCTTGGTGACTGGATTTCTCTCTCCCTGTTTTCTTCAATCTTTTTGCTGCTTTTTCCCCCATCTTACGAAGATATGTGTTCTCTATGTCTCCCCCATCTGTGTCGTTACCGGTCTCTCCTTGAGTTGTTGTTTGCGGTCCTTCATCATCTTCCTCGTTATTCTCATAAGTGTCCAAATCATGCGTCGTATCGAATACAAAATTCGATCGTCGATTATATTTTATATTTTCTAACACAACTTGGTAGCACTCTTCGTGCTTAAATTTTTTCCCATCGTTGCATTCCTTGAACCTCTTGTTAACTTCTTCAAGCTGTTAATGTTTTTAAAAACACTTAAGTACATGGGCGCTTATTAAATATTAGAAAACAATGGTTGGAAAAATCAAGAATGCTTACCTTCTTTTCAGGACCCCATCCAGTATGATATTCACCTTCAACTTCTGCCTCTTTTGCCGAAAATAACGCCACATCTTTACTTATTCCCTGATATCGTTTTTGCCAAGAACTCCAAGACCGCTCTGGATTATTAGGTAAATGAAGTTCAATATCATCCTTGATACGAGTCCACAACGTCGCCTCTGATTGATCAGCTCCAACACTAGAATCTTGAGATATAGATAAATGAATTTTACACATTGTTACATCTTCGGTTGTCATAAAATTTGGACCTCGTACTACTCTTGGTGCCATTGTAAGCGAATCCGTGAAAATTTTCCAACTGATTTGAAAGCAGAAACAATATTTCTTCTTATTGGTTTGGATAGTTTGAAGTATTGAACCCTGAAAATGTCACAGGATCTCATGTGTATATATAGGTGTATATATGGGAAAAAACCGTCTTCCTAACTTTCCAACGTTCCAAATTATCCAACGTTCCATTTTCTTCAACGTTCCATTTTCTTCAACGGTCGAATTACCAACGGTATAAAAAAATTTCAAAATCAATTTTGTCTAAGTTTTTTTTTTTTTTTTTTAAACTCAAGCTTGGGGCGTTAACTATATAAACGCCTGCCGTGGGGCGTTAACTATATCAACGCCGGGATGGGGCGTTAATTATATCACCGCTCGTTGTGGGGCGTTAATTATATCACCGCCTGGCGTGAGGCGTTAACTATATCAACGCCTGGTTGGGACGTACACTTTATCAACGCCTGGCGTGGGGCGTTAAGAATATCAACGCCTGGCGTGGGGCGTTAAGAATATCAACGCCGGGGTGGGGCGTTTGTATAATCTTCGTCTGAATGGGGCGTTCATTTTATTAACGCCTGACGTGGGGCGTAAACTTTATCAACGTCTCAACGGGCGAACATTTTATCAACGCCTGAACCGGGCGTAACTTATATAAACGCCTCTTTATGGGGCGGTGACTTTACGTACGTTTCACAACAGGCGTAGATTATATATACGCCCGATGCCAAACGTTGATTATACCTCCGCTCCACTATATATAGTTTTGGTCTTGGTCCCAGACCAAATATGGTCTGGAATTTGGTTTTGGTCCGGATTTTAGTCTTTACTCCGTCCCGTTGCGTATCCTCCCTGGATCATAATTATAGGTTTACTCGTCCATTGCAGTTGCTCTAAGAACTTAATTTGCTTTGATGAAAATTATTCCCTTCACAATTTCATCGTTGATGCCGAAGAGAAACTTCCATCCCTGTAGGAATCAACACTGTGTCTTCTTAAAGTGGGATACCGATATGAAGGTTCTTAGTAGAAATTCCAGGGAAACCCCTCACCACAAGTTTAAGCTAACAATTCAGAAATTTGTTTATTAGATTCTGAGGAAAAGGGTTGCTATATGTTATTGCTAGGCTACAGTTTATGTTCTTGCTATTTGAAGGTCCAAAGGAAGAATCCACTCATCGAGACGGGGTTATTCGTAACATCACACGTTGATCAACTAATATTCATCTGCTTCTCACGTTCTACTAATATGATATGCCTAACCCACTATATCACTCGAAATTAGCACAACATCATCAAGGAAAGTTACTATAGATTCAAGAGAAATGGTCAGTCTAAAAGCACAAAATTGGTACTTGATTGCTAATGGATAACAAGGAGGTTGACAACGAAGAACAAATATAGTTGGAATAAGAACAAGCAAAATGAAAAACATGAATATGGTGGGCAGAACTTGGTCTTAATGTAGAGGGTCGTCTCTACTTTCTGGATCTCGATGATAAGCATCCTCCGCATTTTGAGCAAAAACATTTCTGCCGCTAGAAATCTGATTTGGTAACACAAATGCCAAGACATGATATATAGAGCGGTTCTTCAATGATGCAAACCTGGTACGCTGTCCTCAAACCTTCAACTTAGAATTGTATTTATATATGTGGATAGATAGACTGGTAGGGAGGACTAATGTTTATTATTCTTTTTGCAAGGAAGGTATATCTTCCTTGACGGCTTCTGTGATTTGGCTACTGTAAGAGTATAAAAACAGTTCCACCGACTATTTCTTTGTCATGATTCTCTATAAGACTCTAGGTAAGGCAAATAGTGGAATAGATTCAAAATATCATGCATATCGATCTTCACCATCTTATTATTAAGAATTTTTGCAACATTTGTTTCTAGGCACATATACCCTGTAAGCATTGTGGACACTATTAGAATTTATGGCACTGGACATTCCATGCATTATGATCGTAAAAAAAGAACATGGGACTTAAAGATTTGGGACAGTCGATATGCGTCCGGGCAACGCAGAAACAATAGTTCAATCAACTTGAACCCGTGCAACGCACGGGTAAGACCCTAGTATATATAAATAGAGGCTTCAACATTTTATTCTATACACACATGAATAAGAAGCCTCTCTCTCCTTCTCCTCTACTTTGTGTCTTTTTCTTTATTTTTTTAGTTTCAACACGTTATCAGCACGCTCAAATCGCTAAGAAATTATTAGGATTGATTTCTTTCATTCTTATATTTTTCAAAATAAAATTGATTGTTTTTTTATTTTTGTAAACCCTAATTTTTCCTTGTTAGGTTTAAGTTTATTTTTCGATCCAAGTTTATATATCATGTACTTTCATATATATAGATTGTTTGGTTGTTTGGCTCAATCGTAGACAGTATCAAATGATTACTAATAAATTAATCAATCTGAAAAGACGAGGGTACCCAAATACACCACAATCTTTTTCTTTCAACCTATAAGTCCGATATCTTAAGTGATCGTTTATGGACAAAGTTGAGACAATACAACTTAAAGATATTCACTTGATAATAGTTATGATCTGAAACCGATTTACTATAGGATCAATATCAAGTGATTAGGATTAACGTACAAGTGTAATTTTCTTTATTATAATAACACAATTATAATGCCATGGAATCACCTTAAGCATGACCCTTATATCCCATACTCAAAATTTTTGAGGCATACAAATTGATTATCATACCTAGGATGGGGTGATAAGGGGTAGATTATGGGTAGTAAATTACTTAGATATTCTTGAATACTTTGAGTCATGAAAAAATACTTTTTTATTAAATAGAAACCTTGTTTAAAAACATAAAATCATCAACTTAGTTACCAAAAATCAATTTTATTTTCCTCATCTTCTCTTCTCAATGGAACATATTCGTGAAATTCCAATTTCAAAATTTCATCATCTTCGATTTATAAAACTTTGATCGTCGATTAAACACGACAATAAAATGATTTGCACGAAGAATCGTAATCATTCTAATCGCTCTTATAATCGGCGAACTGAAGAAGAAGAAGAAAAAGAAATCAAATCGGGTAAGGTTATCTGCAAAAAATTTCCTACAAACCTATTTTCGAGTGCTTGATTGACATATTATGTTTAAATCGAAAAATCCAGGGTGTTGTAGCATTATAGAGTGAAGTCTCGCTGAAAATTGAAATGAATTATCAGCCGAACTAATCGTTGTTCTCCATTCTGAAAGTGCTTGTGACAAGTTCAGCTGATAATTAAACATGAAAATGATAGCCGAACTTCACTTTGTTAAAAAACACACTAAATTCGATGATCATTTTAAACATAGGGGTCATGTGATGAACAACCAGACGGATTGGTCCTAAATCTTAATTATACTCGCATATCTGTGAGATGACTTGTCTTATCTGGATCGACGAATATTTGTGAGGTAACCAGTGAATTATCATGCAGGTAATATATTTATGCAGAAAACCATGTTTGATGAACAGAACGCCTGAGCTACACAATTACGACGAGTATTCATCAAAGATGTTTTTGTGCATCGGACACAAGATCTGTAATAGATTGATCTAAGAAAAGTATTATTACTGGGTTTACTATGCTCAGTCCACTAAAACCAACTTTTCCTAGCCCTTCCATATGGCCATCTTACAAGTTACAATTCCATAGGTCTTCCGCGTACCGTGTTGCCGGATAAAAGCCGGACACCTGGGACTGACATTTTATCTTATGAGCATGATTGTTGCCCATCGGCATACCTCCTCTCCAAGAACAAGTATTTCATTCAAGCCATAACTTCAAATCAAGTAAGCTATGAAATCTACTAGGACCAGGGACGGGCCTAGCAAGGGGCTAACCCGGTCTATAGCCCGTCCCATGTTTTGGTCGGACAAAAAATTTGTATGCAAAATTTGGGTGAATATGTGTCCAGCCCACCCAAAATCAGAGTTTGATAGTGTAGTTTCTAGCCCAAGTAAATTTTAGCCCATAACAAGATAGATTTAAACAAGAATTAAGTTTAAAACATGACTCTTCTTCTTCTCATCTCACTTATTTTTCATTGTTTCTTATATAAACTACTGTTTATTCTCTCTATTCATGTTTTTTTCTATGAATTTAGTTCATGTTGATATTTATTTGTCTAGTCTCTTACAGGAAAACCTCGACTTTCCCTAATTGTGCGGTTTATTTTAAGAAAAAATTTCGCAGCCTTCAGCCGCATTGGAAATGAATGATCTAGCCCTACCCAACAAAGATTTTTGGGTCCGTCCCTGACTAGGACAAAATAAGTAAATATAACATTTCATAATACAGGTGTGAAAGTAAAACAATACTTAATAAACATTCAAATTTGGTCATCACATAATTTTTGGCAGGAGTCCCTGAAAGAATGCTTGTGATGAAGCTCATTCTAAATGTTCCACTTTGTTGTTTATCTGGAATAGTTTTTAAGCCCTTTTACTTTGTACTGCAATATCTGTTGTCTGTTGATGTGACAAGGTGTTTAGTGAGGAGCAAAATGCATATTTTCAGGTAGGTGTAAACCATTGGTACTGGGAAGCCGGTGAAAGGTTGCCGCTATGTAGTGTTAGAGCCAGCAAATGCAAATGACGTTGGTTAAGCAAGCAGAATATGATTTTATTCTGGATAATCTAATGTAGTGCTTGATTTTTTTTTCCAGGTTCCTTACCATATATCATTTGATATTCATGTTTATATTTATTATGTAGGTGTTTTAAAATGTTTTTTAATGATATAAAATTTATAAATATCCTTGATATAGTTTGAGAGATAAATTATTTCTAAATTTTACTACTAACTCACTAATACGGGAGGGAGATAAATACTTTTTTTTTTTACTTCCATAAAGGAACGTATGAATGATATAGTTTTTGGCGCACTATTTTATTCATTGTCTGATGCGAAAGAAAGAGAACTAGAAGACCATTGTGCACTAATTCTGGGCCTCTGACAGGTTTGATGGGAATCGTGGCCAGCATGTATGTTATTCTAAGGGTTGATTGCATTCCCTTTATGCACCTCCAAAGTAGTAAGCTGTTGAACAACTTCTTTTTGTTTGCGAATGTTCTTCCGAAATCATGTTCCACGAGTATCTCTTTGATTCTTTCACCCTGATGGCTTCTGCTTTTGTTTTCATCTTGGCTTGAATTAGTCTTCTCCAAAGATGATGTTGTTTTCTGGAAAATCTCCAAGACCACTTTGCTACTCGTGCTTTATATCGTTAATTTCAAGTTTCTGGTTCCCAACGCACCTAGTTTTTTTGGCTTGCTTAATTTTGTTGAGATTATTAGTCCCACATTATTTGGACAATCTAACACTAGTCCAAATGATGGAGTTTAGGACAGGCAGAAACTGTCGAAAATAGAGTTATAGGACCGATACCTTCCGTCCTACAGTCTGTCATATTTTTATTTTATGACAATCCATTTTCGTCCAATATTTACCACAGATTTTATTTGTCTAAAATCAACTACTGATGATGACTGTCAAAATTCTATAATCAGAGATTCAGCCTATCTGATTCATGTGAATCAGTTTCAGCTGGGCCAGTTTCAGTCTACCAAATTATTTTTGATTTTTTTCAGAGGGAGAGCAAATATGGATCGGAGAAGAGCAAAAATCGTATTTGACTCACTACTCATGACCTAGTCAATACAACGCTCTAACTCGGACGCATCTACCCTTGCTAAATAGTAGACGCACAAAAGTCACGTCCAGTATCCAAGGCCCAAACAATTCCACCACCGTGTCCGCCGTTAACATCACCACCAACACCATGAAGATTAACTCATCACCATAGAATACTAAATCAGGGATGAAATCCTTCTACCCTCTCCATTGAAACTTGCAATTTTAATATCATCCCATGCTTTCTATTAAATTTCTATTATCGAGAAGATCAAAAGTCAAGCATAGCTTGGTTTTGTACAAAACCTTTTTACACGACTCCACTCTCATTCTTTTTTCTCAGTATTCTTGTAAGATTCCCAACATACAAGATATATAAACTTGAATAAGTAGATGTCTTAATCGATTCATTAGTTTAGATTAAAGAGAAAAAGGAAAACTTTAATGACGATCAATTAATTTTTTTCTCCATACATCATCATCATATGAAACATAATGGATTCAGTAATTGTAGGATACAAATCAGACTAATTGATGGTAGAACCTGTTTTCTTAATAATAAAAAGAAAAACTAGAAGAAGAAGAATACGAATAGATTCTCTCTACTCGACACAGTTAAATAGGGATACTTTGGTAAATGTCAGAAAAACTCATTGATTAGGTCATGCCTAGCGAGTCAAATACGATTTTTTCTTTCCTCGGATCCATTTTTGCTCTCCCTCTAACAAAAATCTTTTTTTTCTTCTTTTTTCGTTGTTTTTTTTAGATAAATAATACAGGCAAACAACCAAATGAATTTTGTTAGCAAATGCAACTCATTAAATTAAAATAAATAATTCAGTTAACTTAACAACCCCAAACATCTCTAAATTTAACAACAAAAGCTACTTCATGTTCAAAATAACAATGAGTAGTAAAAAGAGTGTGATTTAACATCCAAGTGATGATTTACATTTTGCTTTGGCCATTCAATCATCTCGCCAAGATCACTATCTTTAAGTTTTCCATCTCCAACACATAGTTCCATATGTTCATCGATAATATCATCAATAACAACTTCATAGTTCTCGTCATTCGGTGATGTACTAAAATTAACACGTGCAAATGCAACTGCCTTCTTCCTTAAATTCTCAAGACGCATCCAGTTACTTGATTATGTCCATCAGTAGAATGGGACCAAATTATTATATAGAGCGAGATTTATACAAAGAAATATAGAAATCCAGGAGACTAAAATAAAGAAAACAGCATGATTTTTTTTTAGCTGTATCAACAAGCAGAAAGGATGCTTTGAAAATATGTAACTAAAAGGTCAAGTTTGTGTATCATATATAGCATGCATGTCATACCAACTCAAAGTGTCACAACAGTCATTAAGATCTCTGGTTCATCATACATGCCAATGAAAGAAATCGAAAACCTGATATGCTACTTAGTAAAATGTCACCAGGAAAGAACAATTATAACAAGCATCACATACCTGTTGTACAGCAGCAGTGGAGTGTTGAGCGGTATTGTTATCCTGCCTTCCTGCCTCAAAAACATTAAATCTTTTCCTCTTAAGTAGTCATCTGAGTTAGAAGACCTTCATTTTTCAATTTCTCAATACGTAATTGTTCCATGTAAGCTGCAGTAGCAATTATTTCAGTCTTCTATACCTCGCCACACATCCCACGTACATAGCCATTTCCATCACGTCCAAAGAACTATTAGAAAAATAATAATAATTTCAGCAAAACGATATGGTAGAATATATGGTAGAAAATGGATGAAATCCATAAGCTTGTGAAGATACAATATAACGGTAGTTGTGTGTAGCCAAATATAATTCAGATATAGTACATTGTAAACAGACTGCAAAGATACTTGTCAAATATCTAAGTTACATACCAAAAAAAAAATGCACAGGGTTAGCAAAGAGCGAACAAATCCACTAACTCTAAAATACGATTCTAAGTCTCTTCCTTTGTAGGAGTTAAATATCGCACACGATAATAATTACGCGAAGTGAAGAATACAACCTGAGCGAAGAGCATCGCACATAGCAAAATTGAAATGACGCATCAGATGATGTCAGCAAAGTCACGAGTAAAGTGTGAAGAATTATGCGAAGATGAGCGATTGAATATGAGCGAATATGTCGCATAGTGATCCTGAAAATAATGGGATTCTTAGCTGTCATCCATTGTGCAAAATCCTATATAAAGGAGAGAGTCATTGTTTCTGGGAGGATTCTAGGACAAGTCTTGGAAAATAAATAGGAAGAGAGAGAAAGTGAGCTTAGGTTTCAAGTAGAATTGTTGTAATACTTGAATCATTCTTGTAAACATTCCTAATCTTTAGCTAATAAAACAAGAATTCATAATGATCACCTAGAGATTGAATCAGTTATAGTGAAGTGTAGTTGTAAGATTTTTTACAACTACATTTTTGGCGCTAGAAATCAGCGCTGGATGTTAATTCCTGTTAATAGATCTGAAATTCATAAGGGATCCATGAAGACAACAAGAGTCAAACTAATTCAAGAAAGAGGCAGAGATATACAGTGTAATAACATAACTAAAGTATCAATTTCTGAGGCAGATTTTCAAACGACGATAACCGGGAGAATTCATAAAAGAAATTACGAAGGCAAGAAGATCGAAATGGTAGAGAAAGAATTACCATTACAAGATTGGGAAATGGTGAAGCTTTCCTTTGCGACAGATGAAATTCCAGAGGAAAACTTACAGCGAGCAGATCCATTGGTAATTACGGTCACAGTCGAGCGAGAAAACATTATTGCAAACCAGAGGATATTTGAAGGATAGGCGATTGATAAGACATTGATAGATACAGGAAGTGCAGTTGATATATTATTTTATCGCACATTCAAAGCAATGAGATATAAAGATGCAGAAATGACACCTACAACCTATAATGTTCATGGATTCAATAGAGCAGTTACAAAGCCAATGGGAGAAATTGTGATGTGAATATTACTGGGAGAGTTTGAAACAAAGATAACACTATGTGTGATTGACATTGAGTCACCATACAACATGATGTTGGGAAGACCATGGGTACATGGATTAAAGGCGGTAGCATCAACATTACATCAATGCATCAGGTTTCCAATTCCAAGCGGTATAAGTGAAATCAGAGGAGACATTAAGGCTGCAAATACTTGTAATCAAATAGATGTGCGAAATTATGAAGGACGAGCCAAAAAACGAAAGGATCGATGGAGAAAAGCCAAAGAACAAAGGAAAGAGGAGGAATTTCGAATATACATGATAAGAGCGAAAGAAGGAAAAGGAATAACAGGCGAAGAACCAGCGGAGGAAGGTGGACGAAGAAAAGAAATTAAGGAACCAACACCTATGGGAGAACCAAAAGAGAATTTTACCGCAGCAGATCAACAAAAGAGATAAATATAGGAACTGAAGAAGAACCAAAAATATTAAGAATTGAAACTAAAAGGGATAAAGAAGAAGAGGAAAAAACAATAAGCATTCTGCGAGAATATAATGATATTTTCGCATGGAGTATGGAAGAAATGCCTGGAATAGATCCGTCTGTCGCATGTCATAAATTAGACATTAAGAAGAATGTAAAGCCGTTCAAGCAAAGGATAAGGAAAATTGCAACTGATTATCATCCTAAAATAGAAGCAGAACTACAAAAGATGTTAGATGCAGGAATTATAAGGGAGGCAAAATATCCAGAATGGATAGAAAATATGGTGGTGGTACCTAAAAAGAACAAAGGAATTAGGATTTTCATAGATTTTACAGATTTAAATAAAGCATGCCCTAAAGACAGTTTCCCTTTACCCGACATATCTCAAATGGTGGAATCGACATCAGGGAACGATAGAGTCACAATGTTAGATGGGTACAAAGGCTATAATCAAATTCCTCTGGCAAAAGAAGATCAAGAACACACCGATTTCTTCGCACCAGGAGGTTTATATTGTTACACGAAAATGCCGTTTGGGTTGAAGAATGCCGGTGCGACTTATCAAAGAATGGTGCAGAAAGTATTTGAAAAATGGATACATCAAACATTGGAGGTCTATGTAGATGATATGCTAATTAAAAACAAAGAGGCGAAATATCATGTTGATGATTTGCGAGCAATATTTGAACAGATGCAAACATTCAATATTAAGGTAAACCCGTAAAAATGTATCATTGGTGTATCATCAGGAAAATTCTTAGGCTATATTATATCCAATGAGGGAATACAAGTTGATCCGGAGAAGGTACAGGCGATTAGAGATATGCCACCACCTGCGACAGTCAAAGATGTTCAAAAGTTAAATGGATTGATAGCATCATTGGAAGATTCATTGCAAGATCTTCGGACAAATGCAAACACTTTTTCAATATATTAAAGAAGGGAATCAAATTTGAATGGACAATGGAGTGCGGCAAAGCATAAAAGATTATTTGGTAAACTTATCCATTATGCAAAAGGCGAAGCAGGGAGAAGAACTGTTATTGTATCTAGCATCAACATCTCATGCATTAAGTGCAGTACTGTTACGATCATAGGAAGGTGTAGAAAAAACGATATATTACATAAGAAAAACATATAACTCCGCAGAATAAAATTAGTCAAAAATTGAAAAGCAGATTCTCGCACTGGTATATGCATCATTCAAGCTTCACATCTATTTTCAATCTCACAATATTAAAGTATTAACAAGAGTACCAATTGAAAATACAATGAAGAATTCGAAGAGGTTAGGAAGAATAGATCGGTTCAATGCACAATTAGGAAATTATGAGATTGGCTCTGAAATCTTATCTTCATCAAAATCTCAAGTTATCGCAGAGTTTCTTGCAGAATTTCTAATAGAAGAAGATGAATATGTAGAAAAAATGATGGAGGTGGATGAAGAACATGGAAATCCTAATGATTTATTAACTGAGCGAAATCCAAACAGATGGGAGATTTTGGTGGATGGATCCTCCAATGGAGAATAAAATGAGATTGGTATTGTATTCATTTCACCAACGAGAGCGAGAATGGCTTACTCATTCAGATTGGACTTCGCATCCAAAAATAATGAAACTGAATATGAAGTAGTCGTCCACGCACTAAGATTAGCAATTGAAATGAAGATTGAGGATGCGCGAATAACAAGTGATTCCCAATTGGTAATTTGTCAAATAGAAGGAACATATAGTACTAATGAACCATTTTTGCAAAAATATAGGATATTGGTTATCGATTTAGCAATGCAAATACCAAAAATAAGTTGGAGACATATAGGGAGAAAAGATAATAGACTTGCAGATGCATTGGCATTCATACCATCAATATTAGTAGATCCGGTCGCAAGGAATATAAAAATACAAACACTATTATTACCATCTATAGAAAAGGGTGAATAAGTGCAAACAGATGTGATGATCATAGACGATACACAAGAATTTAAGTGACTCAAATATAAGAATTCCTATGACATTCTTAAGAATATGATAAGTGACTCAAATATAATAATAAATACCTCTAAGTTTTTGATTTCCCTGCGAAGATTTTCAGCCTCAAAATTTGAAATTTGGAGTTCTTCTCTCAGCATTTGTATTTCCTTCTCCAAAGAAACATTTTTCTGTGAAATTTCCAACTGAAAACAACTAGATTCAAAATTCTTTTCAGCAAGCATCACACGACGATGAGAATCCTAAAAAGGAAAAGATGAGGTTAGTATGACTTGGAAGTATCATTAAAGAATATAAAGTTAAGGTGCGAAGGATAATTACCAGAACATATAGAGCAACATGGAAACTCGGGTCAATTTGAGAAAGGACTTCATCCCTTGAAACTTTCACTAAGGGAAAAATATACATCTACAACTGGAGATTTACAACTCTTCGCTAAACATCGTATAAAGTCATATGTTTTACAACTGGTTTCAAAGAAAGAGTTGTCGTATATCATCACTGCCAACCCTTAGGAAACAAGGGGTTGCGCTAAGAAAACAAACGACAACTCCTTAAGCAAAAAAGTTGCGACGACATTTAGCTATAACAACTCTGTTCCATAAAGGTAGTGACTAAGCCTATCACAATTTTCAAAAGAGTTGTTGAAGAACACCAAAATATGATGATGAAAAATAGTGTTAGAGGGGAGATTCGAACATGAACCTACTGCATGGAAGTCTGGCTCATCAACCATCCTTACAGTTCACAAGTTTTGTTTTTTTTTTCTTTTTTTTTAATAAAAACGTATAATAACACTTATAAGTGTTGTTGAAGTAAAAATATAGAATGTTGGAAAAATGAGATTAGAAGGGAGATTCGAACATGAATCTACTGCATGGAAGTCTAGCTCATCAACTATCCTTACCGTTCACAGGTTTTGGTTGTTTTTTTTTCTTAATAAAAATGCATAACAACACTTATAAGTGTTGTTGAAGTAAAAATATAGAACGTTGGCAGAAATGAGGATGGGGGGATTTGATCCTCAGCCTCCTGCATGAAAGTCTACACCACTAACCATTCCTACACTATCACAAGTTATGTCAAGTTTGTGGTTCTTTAATATACTAATTTTAAGACAACCCATTATAAGAGTTGTGAAACAAAATATAATGTCCAAAAAAAATGCTCAGGTGATTAAGCCGCAAAATATTCTGAAGGAATCTTACTTGTAAATGCATGGATTCATCGTTCTTACCAAGTTTCCAACTTAGAGTAGTCCACTCACGTCCAGGTTTCGATCTCGGAGCCTGGTTTGCATACAATATGGAGAAATAGGGTTTGTATAAGGTTTCGTAGAATATTCCGAAGGAATCTTACCTGTAAATTGATGGATTCGTCGTTCTTATCTCTGACTTAGAGTAGTCAACTCGCAGCCAGGTTTCGATCTCCGAGCAATATTCATAAATAGGGTTTTTTTAAAGGTTTCGTAGAATATTCCGAAAGAATATTACCTGTAAATGAATTGTTCGTTCGTAACAAGTTTCTGACTTAGAGTAGTCCACTCCCGTCCAGGTTTCGATCTCGGATCCTGGTATACATACAATAAGCAGAAATATGGTTTGTTTAAGGTTTCGTAGAATATTACGAAGGAATATTATCTGTAAATGGATGAATTCGTCGTTCTTACCAAGTTTCTGACTTATAGTAGTCTACTCCCGGCCAGGTTTCGATCTCGGAGTCTGGTTTGCATACAATATGCAGAAATACGGTTTTTTTAAGGTTTCGTACAATATGCCGAATGAATCTTACCTGTAAATAGATGGATTCGTCGTTCTTACCAAGTTTCTGACTTATAGTAGTCAACTCACGGCCAGGTTTCGATCTCGGATCCTGGTATGCATACAATATGCAGAAATAGGGTTTGTTTAAGGTTTCGTAGAATATTCCGATGGAATTTTACCTGTAGATCGATGGATTCGTCGTTCTTACCAAGTTTCTGACTTAGTAGTCCACTCGCGGCCAGGTTTCGATCTTGGAGCCTGGTTTGCGTCCAATATGCATAAATAGGGTTTGTTTAAGGTTTCGTAGAATATTCCGAAGGAATCTTACCTGTAAATGGATGGATTCGTCGTTCTTACCAAGTTTCTGACTTATAGTAGTCCACTCCTGGCCATATTTCGATCTCGGAGCCTGGTTTGCATAAAATATGGAGAAATAAGGTTTGTTTAAGGTTTCGTAGAATACTCCCAAGGAATCTTACCTGTAAATGGATGGATTCGTCGTTCTTACCAAGTTTCTGACTTAAAGTAGCCCACTCGCAGCCAGGTTTGGATCTCGGTGCCTGGTTTGCATCTAATATGCAGAAATAGGGTTTGTATAAGGTTTCGTAGAATATTCCGAAGGAATCTTACCTGTAAATGGATGGATTCGTCGTTCTTACCAAGTTTCTGACTTAGAGTAGCCCACTCGCGGCCAGGTTTCGATCTCGGAGCCTGATTTGTATCTAATATGCAGAAATAGGGTTTGTATAAGGTTTCATAGAATATTCCGAAGGAATCTTACCTGTAAATGGATGGATTCGTCGTTCTTACCAAGTTTCTGACTTAGAGTATCCCACTCGCGGCCAGGTTTCGATCTCGGAGCCTGGTATGCATACAATATGCAGAAATATGGTTTGTTTAAGGTTTCGTAGAATATTCCGAAGGAATATTATCTGTAAATGGATGAATTCGTCGTTCTTACCAAGTTTCTGACTTATAGTAGTCTACTCCCGGCCAGGTTTCGATCTCGAAGTCTGGTTTGCATACAATATGCAGAAATACGGTTTTTTTAAGGTTTCGTAGAATATGCCGAATGAATCTTACCTGTAAATAGATGGATTCGTCGTTCTTACCAAGTTTCTGACTTATAGTAGTCAACTCACGGCCAGGTTTCGATCTCGGATCCTGGTATGCATACAATATGGAGAAATAGGGTTTGTTTACGGTTTCGTAGAATATTCCGAAGGAATCTTACCTGTAAATGGATGGATTCGTCGTTCTTACCATGTTTCTGACTTATAGTAGTCCACTCCCGGCCAGATTTCGATCTCGGAGCCTAGTTTGCATACAATATGGAGAAATAGGGTTTGTTTAAGGTTTCGTAGAATACTCCCAAGGAATCTTACCTGTAAATGGATGGATTCGTCGTTCTTACCAAGTTTCTGACTTAGAGTAGCCCACTCGCGGCCAGGTTTCGATCTCGGAGCCTGGTTTGCATCTAATATGCATAAATAGGGTTTGTATAAGGTTTCGTAGAATATTCTGAAGGAATCTTACCAGTAAATGGATAGATTCGTCGTTCTTACCAAGTTTCTGACTTAGAGTAGCCCACTCGCGGTCAGGTTTCGATCTCGGAGCCTGGTTTTCATCTAATATGCAGAAATAGTGTTTGTATAAGGTTTCGTAGAATATTCCGAAGTAATCTTACCTGTAGATGGATGGATTCGTCGTTCTTACCAAGTTTCTGACTTAGAGTAGCCCAGTCGCGGCCAGGTTTCGATCTCGGAGCCTGGTTTGCATCTAATATGCAGAAATAGGGTTTGTATAAGGTTTCGTAGAATATTCCGAAGGAATCTTACCTGTAAATGGATGGATTCGTCGTTCTTACCAAGTTTCTGACTTAGAGTAGCCCACTCGCGGCCAGGTTTCGATCTCGGAGCCTGGTTTGCATATAATATGCAGAAATAGGGTTTGTATAAGGTTTCGTAGAATATTCCGAAGGAATCTTACCTGTAAATGGATGGATTCGTCGTTCTTACCAAGTTTCTGACTTAGAGTAGCCCACTCGCGGCCAGGTTTCGATCTCGGAGCCTGGTTTGCATCTAATATGCAGAAATAGGGTTTGTATAAGGTTTCGTAGAATATTCCGATGGAATCTTACCTGTAGATCGATGGATTCGTCGTTCTTACCAAGTTTCTGACTTAGTAGTCCACTCGCGGCCAGGTTTCGATCTTGGAGCCTGGTTTGCATCCAATATGCATAAATAGGGTTTGTTTAAGGTTTCCTAGAATATTCCGAAGGAATCTTACCTGTAAATGGATGGATTCGTCGTTCTTACCAAGTTTGTGACTTATAGTAGTCCACTCCCGGCAAGATTTCGATCTCGGAGCCTGGTTTGCATACAATATGGAGAAATAGGGTTTGTTTAAGGTTTCGTAGAATACTCCCAAGGAATCTTACCTGTAAATGGATGGATTCGTCGTTCTTACCAAGTTTCTGACTTAGAGTAGCCCACTCGCGGCCAGGTTTCGATCTCGGAGCCTGGTTTGCATACAATATGGAGAAATAGGGTTTGTTTAAGGTATCGTAGAATACTCCCAAGGAATCTTACCTGTAAATCGATGGATTCGTCGTTCTTACCAAGTTTTTGACTAAGTAGTCCACTCGCGGCCATGTTTCGATCTTAGAGCCTGGTTATCATCCAATATGCATAAATAGGGTTTGTTTAAGTTTTCGTAGAATATTCCGAACGAATCTTGCCTGTAACTGGATGGATTCGTCGTTCTTACCAAGTTTCTGAGTTAGAGTAGTCCACTCCCAGTCAGTTTTCGATCTCGGAGCCTGGTTTGCATACAATATGCAGAAATAGGGTTTGTTTAAGGTTTCGTAAAATACTCCCAAGGAATCTTACCTGTAAATGGATGGCTTCGTCGTTCTTACCAAGTTTCTGACTTAGAGTAGCCCACTCGCGGCCAGGTTTCGATCTTTGAGCCTGGTTTGCATCTAATATGCAGAAATAGGGTTTGTTTAAGTTTTTGTAGAATATTCCGAAGGAATCTTACCTGTAAATGGATGAATTCGTCATTCTTACCAAGTTTCTGACTTATAGTAGTCCACTCCCGGCCAGATTTCGATCTCGGAGCCTGGTTTGCATACAATATGGAGAAATAGGGTATGTTTAAGGTTTCGTAAAATACTCCCAAGGAATCTTACCTGTAAATGGATGGATTCGTCGTTCTTACCAAGTTTCTGACTTAGAGTAGCCCACTCGCGGCCAGGTTTCGATCTCGGAGCCTGGTTTGCATCTAATATGCAGAAATAGGGTTTGTATAAGGTTTCGTAGAATATTCCGAAGGAATCTTACCTGTAAATGGATGGATTCGTCGTTCTTACCAAGTTTCTGACTTAGAGTAGCCCACTCGCGGCCAGGTTTCGATCTCGGAGCCTGATTTGCATCTAATATGCAGAAATAGGGTTTGTATAAGGTTTCACAGAATATTCCGAATGAATCTTACCTGTAAATGGATGGATTCGTCGTTATTACCAAGTTTCTGACTTAGAGTAGCCCACTCGCGGCCAGGTTTCGATCTTGGAGCCTGGTATGCATACAATATGCAGAAATATGGTTTGTTTAAGGTTTCGTAGAATATTACGAAGGAATATTATCTGTATATGGATGAATTCTTCGTTCTTACCAAGTTTCTGACTTATAGTAGTCTACTCTCGGCCAGGTTTCGATCTTGGAGCCTGGTTTGCGTCCAATATGCATAAATAGGGTTTGTTTAAGGTTTCTTAGAATATTCCGAAGGAATCTTACCTGTAAATGGATGGATTCGTCGTTCTTACCAAGTTTCTGACTTATAGTAGTCCACTCCCGGCCAGATTTCGATCTCGGAGCCTGGTTTGCATACAATACGGAGAAATAGGGTTTGTTTAAGGTTTCTTAGAATACTCCCAAGGAATCTTACCTGTAAATGGATGGATTCGTCGTTCTTACCAAGTTTCTGACTTAGAGTAGCCCACTCGCGGCCAGGTTTCGATCTCGGAGCCTAGTTTGCATCTAATATGCAGAAATAGGGTTTGTATAAGGTTTCGTAGAATATTCCGAAGGAATCTTACCTGTAAATGGATGGATTCGTCGTTCTTACCAAGTTTCTGACTTAGAGTAGTCCACTCCCAGCCAGGTTTCGATCTCGGAGCCTGGTTTGCATACAATATGCAGAAATAGGGTTTGTTTAAGGTATCGTAGAATACTCCCAAGGAATCTTACCTGTAAATCGATGGATTCGTCGTTCTTACCAAGTTTCTGACTTATAGTAGTCCACTCCCGGCCAGATTTCGATCTCGGAGCCTGGTTTGCATACAATATGGAGAAAAATAGGGTTTGTTTAAGGTTTCGTAGAATACTCCCAAGGAATCTTACCTGTAAATGGATGGATTCGTCGTTCTTACCAAGTTTCTGACTTAGAGTAGCCCACTCGCGGCCAGGTTTCGATCTCGGAGCTTGGTTTGCATCTAATATGCAGAAATAGGGTTTGTATAAGGTTTCGTAGAATATTTCGAAGGAATCTTACCTGTAAATGGATAGATTCGTCGTTCTTACCAAGTTTCTGACTTATAGTAGTCCACTCCCGGCTAGATTTCGATGTCGGAGCCTGGTTTGCATACAATATGGAGAAATAGGGTTTGTTTAAGGTTTCGTAGAATACTCCCAAGGAATCTTACCTGTAAATGGATGGATTCGTCGTTCTTACCAAGTTTCTGACTTAGAGTAGCCCACTCGCGGCCATGTTTCGATCTCGGAGCCTGGTTTGCATCTAATATGCAGAAATAGGGTTTGTATAAGGTTTCGTAGAATATTCCGAAGGAATCTTACCTGTAAATGGATGGCTTCTTCGTTCTTACCAAGTTTCTGACTTATAGTAGCCCACTCGCAGCCAGGTTTCGATCTCGGAGCCTGGTTTCCATACAATATGCAGAAATACGGTTTGTTTAAGGTATCGTAGAATACTCCCAAGGAATCTTACCTGTAAATCGATGGATTCGTCGTTCTTACCAAGTTTCTGACTTATAGTAGTCCACTCCCGGCCAGATTTCGATCTCGGAGCCTGGTTTGCATACAATATGGAGAAATAGGGTTTGTTTAAGGTTTCGTAGAATACTCCCAAGGAATCTTACCTGTAAATGGATGGATTCGTCGTTCTTACCAAGTTTCTGACTTAGAGTAGCCCACTCGCGGCCAGGTTTCGATCTCGGAGCCTGGTTTGCATCTAATATGCAGAAATAGGGTTTGTATAAGGTTTCGTAGAATATTCCGAAGGAATCTTACCTGTAAATGGATAGATTCGTCGTTCTTACCAAGTTTCTGACTTAGAGTAGCCCACTCGCAGCCAGGTTTGGATCTCGGAGCCTGGTTTGCATCTAATATGCAGAAATAGGGTTTGTATAAGGTTTCGTAGAATATTCCGAAGGAATCTTACCTGTAAATGGATGGATTCGTCGTTCTTACCAAGTTTCTGACTTAGAGTAGCCCACTCGCAGCCAGGTTTCGATCTCGGAGCCTGGTTTGCATACAATATGCAGAAATAGGGTTTGTTTAAGGTATCGTAGAATACTCCCAAGGAATCTTACCTGTAAATCGATGGATTCGTCGTTCTTACCAAGTTTCTGACTTATAGTAGTCCACTCCCGGCCAGATTTCGATCTCGGAGCCTGGTTTGCATACAATATGGAGAAATAGGGTTTGTTTAAGGTTTCGTAGAATACTCCCAAGGAATCTTACCTGTAAATGGATGGATTCGTCGTTCTTACCAAGTTTCTGACTTATAGTAGCCCACTCGCGGCCAGGTTTCGATCTCGGAGCCTGGTTTGCATCTAATATGCAGAAATAGGGTTTGTATAAGGTTTCGTAGAATATTCCGAAGGAATCTTACCTGTAAATGGATGGATTCGTCGTTCTTACCAAGTTTCTGACTTATAGTAGTCCACTCCCGGCCAGATTTCGATCTCGGAGCCTGGTTTGCATACAATATGGAGAAATAGGGTTTGTTTAAGGTTTCGTAAAATACTCCCAAAGAATCTTACCTGTAAATGGATGGATTCGTCGTTCTTACCAAGTTTCTGACTTAGAGTAGCCCACTCGCGGCCAGGTTTCGATCTCGGAGCCTAGTTTGCATCTAATATGCAGAAATAGGGTTTGTATAAGGTTTCGTAGAATATTCCGAAGGAATCTTACCTGTAAATGGATGGATTCGTCGTTCTTACCAAGTTTCTGACTTAGAGCAGCCCACTCGCGGCCAGGTTTCGATCTCGGAGTCTGATTTGCATCTAATATGCAGAAATAGGGTTTGTATAAGGTTTCATAGAATATTCCGAAGGAATCTTACCTGTAAATGGATGGATTCGTCGTTCTTACCAAGTTTCTGACTTAGAATAGCCCACTCGCAGCCAGGTTTCGATCTCGGAGCCTGGTATGCATACAATATGCAGAAATATGGTTTGTTTAAGGTTTCGTAGAATATTCCGAAGGAATATTATCTGTAAATGGATGAATTCGTCGTTCTTACCAAGTTTCTGACTTATAGTAGTCTACTCCCGGCCAGGTTTCGATCTCGGAGTCTGGTTTGCATACAATATGCAGAAATACAGTTTGTTTAAGGTTTCGTAGAATATGCCGTTTGAATCTTACCTGTAAATAGATGGATTCGTCGTTCTTACCAAGGTTCTGACTTATAGTAGTCAACTCACGGCCAGGTTTCGATCTCGGATCCTGGTATGCATACAATATGCAGAAATAGGGTTTGTTTAAGGTTTCGTAGAATATTCCGAAAGAATCTTACCTGTAAATGGATGGATTCGTCGTTCTTACCATGTTTCTGACTTATAGTAGTCCACTCCCGGCCAGATTTCGATCTCGGAGCCTGGTTTGCATACAATATGGAGAAATAGGGTTTGTTTAAGGTTTCGTAGAATACTCCCAAGGAATCTTACCTGTAAATGGATGGATTCGTCGTTCTTACCAAGTTTCTGACTTAGAGTAGCCCACTCGCAGCCAGGTTTCGATCTCGGAGCCTGGTTTGCATCTAATATGCAGAAATAGGGTTTGTATAAGGTTTCGTAGAATATTCCGAAGGAATCTTACCTGTAAATGGATGGATTCGTCGTTCTTACCAAGTTTCTGACTTAGAGTAGTCCACTCCCAGCCAGGTTTCGATCTCGGAGCCTGGTTTGCATACAATATGCAGAAATAGGGTTTGTTTAAGGTTTCTTAGAATATTCCGAAGGAATCTTACCTGTAAATGGATGGATTCGTCGTTCTTACCAAGTTTCTGACTTAGAGTAGTCAACTCACGTCCAGGTTTCGATCTCGGATCCTGGTATGCATACAATATGCAGAAATAGGGTTTGTTTAAGGTTTCGTAGAATATTCCGATGGAATCTTACCTGTAGATCGATGGATTCGTCGTTCTTACCAAGTTTCTGACTTAGTAGTCCACTCGCGGCCAGGTTTCGATCTTGGAGCCTGGTTTGCATCCAATATGCATAAATAGGGTTTGTTTAAGGTTTCCTAGAATATTCCGAAGGAATCTTACCTGTAAATGGATGGATTCGTCGTTCTTACCAAGTTTGTGACTTATAGTAGTCCACTCCCGGCAAGATTTCGATCTCGGAGCCTGGTTTGCATACAATATGGAGAAATAGGGTTTGTTTAAGGTTTCGTAGAATACTCCCAAGGAATCTTACCTGTAAATGGATGGATTCGTCGTTCTTACCAAGTTTCTGACTTAGAGTAGCCCACTCGCGGCCAGGTTTCGATCTCGGAGCCTGGTTTGCATACAATATGGAGAAATAGGGTTTGTTTAAGGTATCGTAGAATACTCCCAAGGAATCTTACCTGTAAATCGATGGATTCGTCGTTCTTACCAAGTTTTTGACTAAGTAGTCCACTCGCGGCCATGTTTCGATCTTAGAGCCTGGTTATCATCCAATATGCATAAATAGGGTTTGTTTAAGTTTTCGTAGAATATTCCGAACGAATCTTGCCTGTAACTGGATGGATTCGTCGTTCTTACCAAGTTTCTGAGTTAGAGTAGTCCACTCCCAGTCAGTTTTCGATCTCGGAGCCTGGTTTGCATACAATATGCAGAAATAGGGTTTGTTTAAGGTTTCGTAAAATACTCCCAAGGAATCTTACCTGTAAATGGATGGCTTCGTCGTTCTTACCAAGTTTCTGACTTAGAGTAGCCCACTCGCGGCCAGGTTTCGATCTTTGAGCCTGGTTTGCATCTAATATGCAGAAATAGGGTTTGTTTAAGTTTTTGTAGAATATTCCGAAGGAATCTTACCTGTAAATGGATGAATTCGTCATTCTTACCAAGTTTCTGACTTATAGTAGTCCACTCCCGGCCAGATTTCGATCTCGGAGCCTGGTTTGCATACAATATGGAGAAATAGGGTTTGTTTAAGGTTTCGTAGAATACTCCCAAGGAATCTTACCTGTAAATGGATGGATTCGTCGTTCTTACCAAGTTTCAGACTTAGAGTAGCCCACTCGCGGCCAGGTTTCGATCTCGGAGCCTGGTTTGCATCTAATATGCAGAAATAGGGTTTGTATAAGGTTTCGTAGAATATTCCGAAGGAATCTTACCTGTAAATGGATAGATTCGTCGTTCTTACCAAGTTTCTGACTTAGAGTAGCCCACTCGCAGCCAGGTTTGGATCTCGGAGCCTGGTTTGCATCTAATATGCAGAAATAGGGTTTGTATAAGGTTTCGTAGAATATTCCGAAGGAATCTTACCTGTAAATGGATGGATTCGTCGTTCTTACCAAGTTTCTGACTTAGAGTAGCCCACTCGCGGCCAGGTTTCGATCTCGGAGCCTGGTTTGCATATAATATGCAGAAATAGGGTTTGTATAAGGTTTCGTAGAATATTCCGAAGGAATCTTACCTGTAAATGGATGGATTCGTCGTTCTTACCAAGTTTCTGACTTAGAGTAGCCCACTCGCGGCCTGGTTTCGATCTCGGAGCCTGGTTTGCATCTAATATGCAGAAATAGGGTTTGTATAAGGTTTCGTAGAATATTCCGAAGGAATCTTACCTGTAAATGGATGGATTCGTCGTTCTTACCAAGTTTCTGACTTAGAGTAGCCCACACGCGGCCAGGTTTCAATCTCGGATCCTGGTATGCATATAATATTTCCATGGAATCTTACCAGTAAATGGTTGGATTCATCATTTTTGTGGAATTTCAGACTTCTTGTTCATAGTTTGTAAGTCGTTATACCGAACTTGAAGTTTTGATCGACACAGAGCTTCATATTCATCAATTTCGATGATGTATCATGCTAATTTTGAAGTCAGAACCCTCTTAGAGCTTCGTGGTTCATAGATTATAGGCCATTATACCAAGTTTGAAGTTCGAATCGACATTGAGCTTCATATTTATCGATTTTGATGATGTATCATGATAAGTTTGAAGTCAGAACCCTCTCAGAACTTCTTGGTTCATAGTTTGTATGTCGTTATACCACATTTGAAGATTGAATCGACATTGAGCTTCATATTTATCGATTTCGATGATATATCATGCTATTAATGTGAACTAAAGCTACTTCATGACATGTATGACTAGTCAAAATTACTTCATGACCTATGTAACTAGTCGAAATTCAAACCGGAAGCACAAAGAGAAAGCACAAAATCACAAAGAAACACACCAAGGATTGATTTCTTATTTTTCAACTTTATTCTTATACATTTTTTGGATTTTTTTATATCAAAATGTCGATAAGAATGTGCTACATTTATTCATATTTTTTTTGGATTTTTTTCGTGTTGAAGGTTGATAATCAAACCGAATACATGAGCTCGTATTAGCACAAAATGAAACACATACTTCTCAATCCGCATGAGCATCCTAAATACAATCTCAACCGTCAAGATATTTTCTTAATCCGTATGAGCATCTCAAATACAATCTCAACCGTCCATCATTTTCATTCGGATTCACTCTTTTCTTTTCTTTTTTTTTTTTCCGAAGCATAACCCTCCTTCAACCACTCGAACCCAATTCCTATCTGTTTTTCTCTCAATCACCACCGCTGAAGAACACTTCTACTCCACAGATGACGGCGGCGCTCCATCACCACCACTGCTCTTCTCTCGACCCCTCTTCTTCATCATCTTCTGTCAATCTCTCTCTTAACTCCCCCTTTCTCTCATCCGCAACAGTCAATATTAGCAACTCATCAAATCCAGATCTGAACCAAATTCTAATCAACCACATCACTTATTCAAGTTACACAAAACCACTTATTTCTTCATCTCTGATTAAGAATATCGGTACCTATTAGCTCGGTAACAATCAACAACAACAACTTCTCCATCTCTGATTAAGAATATCGGTACCTATTAGCTCACCATCTCTAACCATAGAGAAATTCAGCCCTAACCCAAGTTGCACCTTAAATCTATCGGATTTCAAAACTACGGATTGAAATCAAGACGAGATGTAAATCGTTGCTGCAGTTGCTGTTAAGAAGATGAGATGGATTCGAATTCAGAGAAGGATATTTGGGATATGAGGTATCGAGAATGAATGGGTTTGTAATGAATTGGAAGGTGGGTTTGTGTTGGTGGTGATATAGATGGATTTTGTCAAAGAAATGAAGCTGAAATGAAGAGAAAAGAGATGAAGCAGATGATTAGGGAAAATAAATAGAAGAGAAACAGTGGATTAAGATGCTTATTTCTGTTGACTAAAGAATTCACGATTTGAGGTAGTTAGGGTTTCGATTAGGGTTTGAATTGATTCTGAAATCAGCAGTCAGGGACCGAAAGTGGTTGGATTTAATGATGTTTTGGGGCTTATTGAATCTCAGAAGAGATGAAGAACTGAAATAGATCTGGTATCAGTTGGGTTCGATATTTACCATGGGTTTGAATAGATAAGATGGGGTATCAGTGGTTTGATGATCACCAGAAGCATACACTGACACCCCATCTTCTCATGATTCAATTGCAATGCTAGGGTTCAGCACAATAGTAATTGTGCTCTCAGTTATCCCTTGATGTAAGTTTGATTTTTTTTTCTTTTCTTTTTAAAGTTTATTATTGATTTTAGATGAACTGATTGATAATTGGATTTCTACTACTTCAATTTTCACAGGGGTTTCTACCTTCTGAGGCACCAATTTTCACAGGGGATTTATAAATGAGACCAAATCAAATAAGCTGAAGATGTGAAGTATGTGCTTGTGTGGTTTTTAGAAGTGCTGACCAAGGGTGTTTGATATCCAGCCTATATTTGCGCGACTTTAACGCAGAAACTGAGAAGGTTATGGTGAGTATCTCATCCATATGAATGAGATAAAACTGTTTGAATTTGGTAGATGGTAAACGATACCAGTTATAAATATAATGTCACTTTAGATTTTACATTGTGGAATGAATTGAATTGTGAAATTTTCCATTCCCTGAATTTTCCTGAATAGGGCAAGTGTGAAAGTGGGGGAACACTAGGAAGTATGCTTACAGTACTTCCAAATATATGTTGGAAATCTTGAGATTATTACAAGTTGTCTCATGTTTTAGTCAAGTTACTGTGCTTTGTTGAAGATTTTATCCAGCATTTAGAAGGGATTTACTTACCATCTTGTTCTGCGGCCATTTGTGAATCATGTTAAACTTGTATTTTGTATGGATATGCGTGGTTTCAACAATAATGGAGAGAGTGAAGGCACTGCCTGTTTTTTAATTGAATCACAATTGCTCTTTTCTACTCTGCCGTTTGTTAAATACTACGAACATCTGTGTGTCATCTATAAAGCAAATAGGTATACTTTGTTACCAACTTTATGTTGGAAGATGACTACATGAATTATGCTTTTCCAAGCTATTTAGCTCATGATGCCTTAGTTTCATGTTTATCAGCTAGGGTAGCCATATTCCCTCATATATCTGCTTACAGTTTTTTGTATTATTTTCGACTATTAGAATGTTCTACGACCATTTGTGCAGTAATGTCATCTTCTTGTTGGCAGAGCCTGGCTTTTTCCTTTTTGATTATATTCTTGTATTTTTTAAATCTATTGAAGGGTCCTGACTTTTGATTTATGAATCATCAAATCTCATTATATATCATTAATGCGATTTCTGTGCTCAGGGCTTGCTATGGTGTTTTGAGATTTATTATGGAAAGTGGTGCCTAAGGTTGCGAGGTACAATCTGCTACTATTCTTTCGTATATTCCAGTCTTATCCCTTTTTTCTGCTTGATATGATATAAATTTCAAGTTTGTAATTGTTACAGGTTATTGTGAGTGAAAAGCTTAGGGAAGCTCGTGAAAAGTCAATGAAGTTCAAGGATGGATACATGATTTCTTCTGGTCAGCTAATTTACGAGTACATTGATTCAGCCGTTAGACACGTCCTTCTTAGATTGGTCAGTTTCTACACCATTTATTGTTACTAACTTAAACTGTATCTTTCATTAGTATATTTATTGTTGTTTGGTTTACTTTTGTTTGTTTCATTTTTGTTTAGAGTGAGACAGTGGAGAGTATGAGGTGATGATTAGATAATTTCCCTATTGGTTTGATTGTCGAAACGGTGACATAAATGTATTCCTTATATCTGATCATTCTCTCCAGTCCTACTAAAGAGCGCCTTTTTTTTTCTGTTTTACTTCTTTTGTTGTGTGCCGAGTTATATTTTCTTTATTTCTGGAAATTCCGTTCATCTTCTAACTTAAAGTTCATTGTTGTTTGTTTTGTTGAGCAAGGTGTTATTGGCATCAAGGTCAAGAACATGTTGGATTAGGATCCTAAAGGAAAGAATGGTCCAATGACTCCATTGCCTGATGTTACCATCCACCAACCTAAGGTTGAAGAAGACTTCGTCAGGACTTCAATGATGGCTCCTACCAAAATAGAAATGGCAGTTCCCCCACAAATGATAGTAACTTGAATGGGATGCGGTTTCCAGATTCATTATGATCTGACATACAGTGTGTGATTACTGCTCATGTGGATGATGCTTATGTCTACATGCCAACTTCAGAGTTCAAGTATGTTAGTAATGATGTCGTAAGTTTTATTACATGGCCCAAGGATCGATTAGTGTTCCCATATACATCTTCATAATCTTTTTGGAGTGTGTTTAGAAAACTTAAATTTTGTATCACTGCCATTTTTTTGAATGTATGTGGTTAACACTAGTAGGTTAACTTTAATGAATGTAAGTGTATTGAACTGGCAGGTTAATGTGAAATACTTTCGGCAATCCAGTTTCAGCTATAATTGTTTTTTTCAAAATAGTTTTATGCACACAACTTCTAATAAAAGTTGTAGTTACACATTCATTTATAGAAAACAGAAGTTGTTACTTCAAATATTACAACTGTTAAGGGTATTGTAAAAACAAATCTTGCAACATAAGTAGGAGTTGTTCAACATAGTTGTACAACTCTACGAAGTGTAATGATAGTAGTATTCACAATACTAATCGATGTTGTCTTCCAGTTTTCGACTACGAAACAATTACTTTACAACATAAGTTTGTGTTGTCCAAGATAGTTCGACAATTCATACAGGTGTTGTGCAAATATTATTCATAATACTGGTAATTGTTGTTTCATATGTTTCTACGATATGCTACTTATGTTGTCCACGATTGTTCTACAATACAAGCAAGAGTTGTGTTAGGTTATCAAAAAAAATCGAAAGAGAATCACAACATTGGAAAACTATTGTCGAACCATGAATCACATCACCCTTTACAGCACTTGTCAACGATTGTAGAAAAACTTGGACTTTCTACAATACCCCCGTTCCACAATGCATGAAATGGAGTTGTCGTAGAGGCACTGCAACTCTTATCTTGTGTCGTCAATGATGATTTTTCCCGTAGTGTTTATCAACGGGAAATTCACATAGAAGCTTGCTTAAGGCAGAACAGGAGCGAAGCTTGCAAGGATCATCAGTTAAAAATTGGGTAAAGTTAATGACATAGGATAGAGTTTGAGAAGCAAGTTTTACACTATCCAAAGCTTTCTTATTCAAAGGAAAAGAATTTAGAAAGGAAACAGAAGAAGGAGTAATAAAATCTGTTGGAATGGGGATTTCTTTTGAGAAAGGTTCGGTTGAGAGATAGAGTTAATGGGTGAAGAAAAAACTTGATTTGCATGTGATGGAGTCGCAGAGGCAACAAGAGGAGTGCTTTTTATTACTTGTATAAGAGAAAACTCCTTATTCACATGAGACTCTTTAAAAAGTTCATCATAAGTAACATAGGCATTCTCATCCATAAGAGGATTTGTTGGTGAAGGAGTAGCAGGAACATTCTTCTCAGAAACCTGGGGAGATATATGGGTGACAGAAACATCTTTTTCAAGAGTTTGACTTATTATCAGAGTGATAGGAGGACTAGTATGCGAAGGCTGAACTGTGGATACATGAACAACATCTGTAGCGCTAAAATCTAGAATAGAAAGATTTGAAGAGAGTGGTATGGGTTTACGAGACTTTTTAACTTTCTGGTTTTTACCATCAACCATATGCGAAGCCTTCCTCTTGTGAGATTCCTTATTTTGAGATTCATTATCAATGCTCGGTTTCTTCTTTTGCGATTCCTTATTTTCAATTGAAGAAGACTTAGGTTTTGCATGATTCGAAGAGCGCTAATGGAAGAGCTTTTCCTGCGAAAGTGTGGAAATTAGATCATAAGAAAAAAAATAATTTAAGAATGGTTAAAATCAATAGTCATCATGAAGAAAGGAAACAAACTTTGATTCACAGATCATGGTGGAAGAACAATAGCATAAGAAATCAGTGACAACAGTGGAAATGGGTAATAACAGACGAAGATGAATAGCAACAAGAGAGAGAAGATAAATGATGAATAAGGAAGAGATTATTGTGAAAAAACCCTTAAATAGATGAAAAGAAGTAACCGGTTGAATACGGTTCAAGCCGGTAAAAGGGAAGAAAATCGACACGTGTAGAGAGGAACTTGAAACCCGGATAACTGTCGACAAAGTATAATGGAAAAAGATAGGCATGTGTGATTTTCAAGAGGAGAATTTCTCATATTGCTCACTCTGAAGAATAAGCGATATGAGAAGAGGAAAATGTAGGAGTTAAATATCGCACACGATAATAACTACGCGAAGTGAAGAATACAACCTGAGCGAAAAGCATCGCACATAGCAAAGTTGAGATGACGCACCAGATGATGTCAGAAAAGTCACGAGTAAAGTGTGAAGAATTATGCGAAGAAGTATGCTATGCGAAGATGAGCAATTGTATATGAGCGAATATGTCGCATAGTGATCCCTAAAATAATGGGATTCTTAGCTGTCATCCATTATGTAAAATCCTATATAAAGGAGAGAGTCATTGTTTCTGGGAGGATTCTAGGACAAGTCTTGGAAAATAAATAGGAAGAGAGAGAAAGTTAATTAGGTTTCAAGTAGAATTGTTGTAATACTTGAATCATTCTTGTGAACATTCCTAATCTTTAGCTAATAAAAAAGAATTCATAATGATCACCTAGAGATTGAATCAGTTATAGTGAAGTGTAGTTGTAAGATTTTTTACAACTACAACCTTAATATTCTTGGAAACTTGCTTCCAATCCTTCATCCCAAGGGGACTACTGACTTAGCAATAATTCTTGGTCTGGTTACGAATTGCTCTGACCCAGTGTCCACTGAATACAAATTATTACGAGTAAAGTGAAAGCACTGAAAACACACAAAATCAAAATGAAAATCGTTTCTAGTGTTGTATAGGGAAAACCAATGGATTTAAAGTAAGCTTTCAAACATGTTTAGCTCTTAGCTTGGTGGAAAATATGTTTAGCTCCGTTTTTTTAGGAAAGCTTTTTTGGCGGTTCTAGCTCCATGGAAGATTCTCAACGTTCTCACCCTTCCTCTTCTAGATTTGATCCTTTGACAATGGCTATTGCTGTTTGTCCATGGGATTTACAAAACCCAGTTTCTTCTCCTAAAGTGATTCCCAGAATTACTACGAATAATTCTCAATCTGGAGCAGAAACAACTAGGGTTTCTACTAAACCTAGTTTTGCCTCCATACTAACCAACACACAACCAGAATTTTGTGTAAATCAATTACCTAAACCTTGTCTTAAAGGTGATACCATATCAATCTGTATCTCGGAGGATGAATACCAGAAGGGGGTGGAAAATTGTAAAAATTGTTTGATTGGAAGATTAACTCTTCCAAAAGGGGCGGAGCCGCTTAAAACAATGGATCTATACAACAAAATCAAGCTTATTTGACCTGCAGATATTCGATGGAGATTATCTTCATTAGTAAGAGGTTTTTTTTGCTTCAAGTTTTCGTCGGAAGCTGACGTTCTTCGTGTTCGATCCGCTGGTGAGCAGTTCATCTAAAGCCCGGCACGATGCACCTTCGCACTTGGATTCCTGATTTCAACCCTATGAATCAAAATCAGACGCTGGCTCAGGTGTGGATCAGAATATATGATTTAGGGATTAAATATTGGCGGAAAAAAACTCTTTTCGAAATTGCTAGTGATGTTGGCACTCCCATGAAGGTTGATAATGCCACTTTAACTAAGCAATTTTGTCACTTTGGTCGCGTATTGGTTGAAGTTGATTTAGCTTAGGCTTTACATCAGAAAGTTTTAGTGGAAAGGGGTGGTTTTGCTTTCTTGGTTCGAGTAACGCATGAAAAAAGCCTGCTTTTTGCACACATTGTCGCCCAATAGGACATGGGGTAGGGGAATGTCACAAGAGAGCTGGAAATGCATCTTTGGCTCCTGTCAAGACAACTGAACCTAAAAAAGCTTCTGCTCCCAAAGCACCACCTTCTGGTGCTAAGTCTATTAATAAAGGTGTTATAGCTAATTGATAAACATGAACATAGAGATTCTAATGTAGTTGTGAGAATAATTCTATGTATCTTCATTGATAGGCAAAAGACTGATTTATACATGTTTACACAACTAGATATGGCAAATAAAAGATACACCTAACAACTAGATAAGGCAAAAAAAAGATACACCTAACAATATCTAGGATATATACAGAAAGAATATATATGCAGTTACAACCAAATAACAAACACAATAATGTCAAGATATATCATATCTTGACCATATGTTAATACCCCCCTCATACTCAAGGTGGTGGAGTACACATCTTGAGTCTGGAAATTAAGAATCGAAGACGAGCTGCAGAGTGAGTCTTGGTGAAAAGATCAGCCACTTGAAATTCAGATTTAACATGCGGAAGAGTGATTGTACCTTTCTTGAAAGGATGACGAGTAAAATGAAAGTATATCTCTATATGTTTTGTACGCTCATGAAAGACATTATTGTGTGTAATTTGAATAGCAGCCTTGTTATCACAATACAGTTATGTAAGAGCAGAAATTAGAACTCCCATATCACGAAGTAGCCACCGTAACCAAATGAGTTCAGATGTGGTGTGAGCAAGTTCTCTATACGCTGCTTCAGCACTTGAACGAGAAACCACACTTTGTTTCTTACTTCTCCATGAAATCAACGAGTCTCCCAAGAACACACAATAGCCTGTAATAGATTTTTTATCCGTAATATCCCCAACCCAATCGGAATCTGAGTAAGCTTGAAGAGTGAGATCAGACTTTGATAAGAAACACATACCTTGATGAAGAGACCCCTTGATATATCTTAGAATTATGAGAACAGCTGCATAATGAGTAGACCTTGGAGTATACATAAACTGACTGACTATGTGAACTGCATGACTTATGTCTGGTCTCGTAATGGTCAAGTAATTTAGACTCCCTACTAGTTGAAGATACAGTGTTGGACTAGACAATATATTCCCATTTGTAGGACTATATTTTACATTAAATTCAAGAGGTGTGTCAGTTACCTTATTGTCAGATAGCCCTGCACGCTGTATAATCTCAGATGCATATTTGACTTGTGATACGAAATAACCATTGGGTGACATGCCAACTTCGATGCCAATAAAATAACTTAAAGATCCAAGATCTTTCATCTTAAAACAATCACTGGGATATGATTTGAGTTCAGTAATACCTTGTAGATCACTGCCAGTAATAACCATGTCGTCAACATATAAGAGAAGAATGACAATTCCTTTTTCTGACGATCTGAAAAACATAGCTGAATCACAGAAGCTTTGTGTGAAGCCATACTGGAGAATTTCATTGCTAAACTTCTCAAACCAAGCACGAGGTGCTTGTTTGAGTCCATATAATGCCCGTCGAAGCTTACATACTTGATTAGGTTCATGAGGCAAACCAGGAGGAGGTTGCATGAAAACCTCTTCTTGTAACTCACCATGAAGAAACGCGTTTTTCACATCCATTTGATGAAGCCCCCATTGTCGTGCTGCAACAACAACAAGTAATGTACGAACTGTAACCATTCTGGCCACTGGTGCAAATGTTTCTTCATAGTCAACACCATATTCTTGTGTATAACCTTTTGCAACAACTCGTGATTTATATCGTTCAAACTCACCATCTTACTTGGTCTTAACTTTATAGACCCATCTGCTTCCAACAACTGATTTTCCAGGAGGAAGGTCCACCATTTCCCATGTGTCTTCCTCTGCATGTGCTTCCAATTCATCATCCATCGAATCTTGCCATTCTGGAATGGCTGCAGCTTCTCTGTATGTTTTTGGTTCATAAAATGAAAAAATAGAAGACAAGGAACAGTGATAGTCTACATACTTAGCTGGTGGTCTTCGATTGTGAGGTGGCAAAGAATTTTCTTCAGAATCAGGATCTCGTTCCTGAGTTGCACAGTTAGGTTGAGTCGTAGAGTGGTCTTGGTCATCCGTATTTGGTGGATCAACAACTAGAGGAGATGGACTTTCAGGAGTAGATATAGAAAAAGTGCTAGGATTGGATTCACTAGGAAATGGATCAGAATAAGTGAAAGACTCAAAAGATGATGATTTGCTGCTTGGAAGTGACCAGAATGGAACTTTCTCCCAGAATGTGACATGACGAGAGACACGAAACTTTCTATTAACTGGATCATAACAACGGTACCCTTTTTGTTCAATACCATAACCAAGGAATACACACAAGACATTCTTTTGACCAAGTTTATGACTTTCACGTTCTGGAAGGAGTACAAAACAAGTTGAACCAAAGACTCGAAGCTCAGAATAGTTTGGTTTCTTACCATAGAGACGCTCATAAGGTGACATTCCTCCTATGACAGTTGTTGGGACTCTATTGATGGTGTAGACTGAAGTAAGTACTGATTCTCCCCCGAAATTTGAAGGAACTGAGCCAGAAATTAACTGAGTTCTAGCTGTCTCTATAATATGACGGTGTTTACGTTCTGCAACTCCATTTTGTTCTGGAGTTTCAGTACATGACAGTTGAAGAATGGTGCCTTGGGTTTTAAGAAATTCTTTGAATGGATTGGAAATATATTCCCCTCCTTGATCATCATGAAAAACTTTGATCACTTTACCAAACTGAGTTTTTATCATGGTTGAGAAATCAACATATAACTTAAGAAAATCTGCTCTAAAGCTGAATAGATATACCCATGTATAACACGAATAATCATCAATAAAACTGACATAATACAAAGCACCTCCATTTGACCTAATTGGAGATTTACCCTAGACATCAGAATGTATAAGAGCAAAAGGTTCAGTTGAGACAAAAGTGCTAAGATTAAAAGAAATAGCTGGTTGTTTTCCCAGTTTACAAGAGATGCAATTTGGTTCTTTATCTAACCGAGTATCTCCTAGTAAACCCTTATTGATCATATATGAAAGACGAGAAAAGGAAACATGACCTAACCTAGAATGCCAAGACATTAAGGGAGATATTGACACAGGTGGAGTGGGAGTAGCAGCTACAACATGACTTTTAGATTCCGCTGAGAGAGCAAGAGATTGAAGGAGATACAACCGACAAACTCTACGGCCTATCCCAACTAGCTTCCCGATTTTGAGATCCTGTATAGCACAACCAAAAGGAAAACAATGCGTGTTATAACCTTGATCACACAGTTGACCAACTAAAATAAGATTCATTGTAATATTTGGAACAAGAAGCACATATGGTATATAAAAGTTATTTGAATTGTTGACCAAGCCTATATGACTTGCAGTTACTGTTGATCCATCAGCAGTATGAATCTTAGGGGTGATGACAGGATGAAGACTTTCAAAAAACTTTTGATTAAAAGTCATATGGTTTGATGCTCCTGAGTCGAGAAACCATTCTGTTGAATAAATACCTGAGGAGATAGAGAAGGAAGATGCAGCTGTAGGGTTGTTACCAATTGAGAGTGCTTGTTTAATCATCTCTTGAATATCATCAAGGTTTGGTGTTGAACCACCACCAGGTACAACTAATGCAGATGAGGTTATCGATGTTGCATATGGATCTGCTGCAGATGAAACTGGAGCTGCCGTAAATATGGTAGGTGTATTGAATTTGTTTCCTCCATTAGCATTGATACTTCTCATGTTTCTTGAGGTTGGTGAGGTGCATAATCTAGATGAGTGACCAAATTCCTTACAATACCCACACGGTGTTGTGGATTTGTCAGGTATTGTGGCAGCAGGTGATGTATTGGCCAATAGGAGATTGCAGTTCCTTGCCAAGTGTCCAAAGGTCTTGCAGTTATGACACTGTACTTGAGACATATCAAGTTGCACTTGAGCATTTGAGTTTCTTGGAAAATTGTTAGGGCTGGATCGTGAGGGCACAACAAATACTCCTGATATCTCCGGTGTGATTCTTTTCCTTGTTTCTTCTGTAATAAGTTCAGACAAAGCAACTTTCACCGTGGGAAGAGGTGAACGATGAAGTACTGATGCCCTAACAGACTCAAACTCATCACGCAAAGCCATTAGAAACTGAACTAAACGTGTTTCCTCTCTATACTTCTGCCACAATTCCAAATTTACGGTCCATATTGGTTCCATGAGTGCTAATTGATTCCAGATTAAAGACATCTCAGAATGAAAAACATAAATAGACTGATCATGCGATTATTTCATAGATATAATATGTTGTTCGATTTTATACCTCTGAGCAAAGTTGATTTGAGTGTACCTTTTCGAAAGAAAATCCCATGCATCTTTGGCTACCTCAAAACTTGTGTGTTGCATGCTTATGGAAGGAATGCCTGTATTTCCAATCCAAGTGAGAATCCTGTGATTGTTAATCTCGCATTCTTCTTTTGGATCCTTTTTCTGTGTTTCATTTTCTTTCCCTTTTTTAACAGAAATGTTTGCTGTAGGTTTCTTTTCTATACCATCGACATACTTCCACATAATCTTTCCTTTAAGAAAACTCCTCATGAGGAATGACCAGTGATTGTAATTGGTTCCATCAAAACGGACAGTGATAGGTTGAGAATCTTCTCTTGACATGATTACTATGTTTTCTCTGGGTTGTATTTTCTCTGGATTGTATTGCAGCGGAAACTGGTTCTCAGTTCTTTCCTAACTCTGATGCCATGATAAACATGAGCATAGAGATTCTACTGTAGTTGTAAGAATAATTCTCTGTATCTTCATTGATAGGCAAAAGCCTGATTTATACATGTTTACACAACTAGATAAGGCAAATAAAAGATACACCTAACAACTAGATAAGGCAAAAAAAAGATACACCTAATAATATCTAAGATATATACAGAAGGAATATATATGCAGTTACAACCAAATAACAAACACAATAATGTCAAGATATATCATATCTTGACCATATCTTAACACTAATAATACCAATAATGTTACAGCTAGTGCTGCCACTAAGCAACAGCAAAGTATCAGTGAAGTTCAAGACAATTCTCATACAAATGGTGAAAGTTCTGCTACTCAAAATGTTGGTGATAATTCCAACAATGAGAATGCTAATTTTATCATTTCTGGACCGGAAAAAGTCCATGAAACTCTTCCTAGCACCGGTGGAGTTGAAGCAAACTTGGTGGGGGTTGAGGGGAACCACATTGTTCCGAATGAACTTTTTGTTTCCACTCTAGCAATTGGTGCCACTGTTATTAACGAGGAAACGATAGAGATGGTTCCTACTGTTCCATCTCTACAGGGTGTTAGGGATATTGATTGCACGTTGGAGGCTATCATCGACTCAGCAATTCGGGAAGCAGCTGATAACTTAATAAATTCGGCTGCTGAGGTAGTTGTGAATAAGAATGATGACGACAATGTTAGTGTACGCACTATCAGTGAGGAAAGTGATAAGGAAATGCCTGACGAGAGCCAATCAAGTAAACCAAGCTGGGCTGATCAAATGGAAAATGAAAAAGTACAGGAGCAATTCTAACCTGTGATGTCTAAATCTCAAATGAAGAAGGCTAGGAAACGCGCTAAGCTTGCTTCACAGGAGTCTCCAATCGTCAATCCTTATCCCAAGAGGCCTGGGGCTGGTATCCCGCCAAACCGTTATAGATGAGGACATTATATTGGAATGTACCCGGTGTCGGTAACGACGCGACACAGCTGGTACTTTCTAGTTACTGTCGTAAATTCAATCCAGATTTTGTGTTCATTGCAGAGCCTTGGGTTGATATATCTTCCATTCCTGCTTCTTTTTGGAGCAATATGGGTCTTAAACTGGTTACAGTAAATAACAGAAATGCTATGATGCCTAATTTGTGGTGCTTCTGTGCAGTGCAACATAATCCACAGGTGATTTCTTGTGGCTCACAACAGATAACGTGTGAGGTAATAAGTGATCATATGATTACTTATGTATCAGGGGTCTATCCTTCAAAGTTGTATATTACTCGCAGAAGTTTGTGGAAGGAAATTACGGAATTGAAAGCTAGATTTAATGGCCCATGGTGCATTTTGGGTGACTTCAATGGAGTCTTGGGTTCTCATGAGAAATCGAGTGGTCCTGCTCCGCAGAAGACCTCTTGTGATGAGTTCCTTCTTTTTTCTGAAGCGAATGAATTGCATCATATTGACACCAGAGGAGCAGAATTTACATGGACAAATGGTTGCAAGGGTAGACAAGACACAAAAATGCGTCTTGATAGGGTACTGTGCAACGAAGAATGGCTTCTGTATTGGGACTCATCAGTTTGTAGTACTTTGGCCAGAGTCAAATCTGATCAACATCCCTTGTTATTTGAATTCACAAATGGTGACAAGACTTTTGCGTCATCTTTCAAGTTCCTTAGCATGTGGTTACAACACCCAGATCTCAGAAAGCTAGTCCAGGAGGAATGGCAGACAGTTTTCTATGGATGTCCTATGTACGTTCTGATGCAGAAGTTAAAGCATCTCAAAGGTGTGTTGAAAGCTTGGAATAAAAACGTATTTGGAGATATTAATCGAGCTGTGGACAAAGTTAATCATGATCTGGAGGTCATTCAAACGAAAATGGCAGTTGAGGGTTACTCAGATGAGCTTCATATACAGGAACTGGAAGCTTCCAATAATTTGTTCCATGTTCTGAATATGCAGCGTACACATTGGAAGGAAAAATCGAGGATGCAATGGGTTGCTGATGGCGACGCTAATACAAAATCTTTCCACAAATATGCGAAGATTCGTGCATCCACGAATAAGCTCTCTCACTTGAAAGTTGATGGGAATCTGACAGTTGACCATGATGTTATTTCAGAACATATTGTGAGCTACTTCAATGGCTTATATGCTGGTGCATCGGACTGTGTACAAAATGACTTTATTTCCAACCATGTGGAGGCTTGTGTTTCAGCAGTTGAAAATGCTTCTCTGACAGCTACGCCTGATATGCAAGAGGTTAGAGATGCAGTTTTTTCGATGAATGCTAATGGTGCTCCTGACCCCGACGGATTTGGAGGTATCTTTTTTACTAGCTTATGGGATATTGTGGGTGAAGATGTGCTTAAATCAGTTCAGTTTTTCTTTGAACATGGATGGCTAGTCCCTAACGCGAATCCGAATCACATTGTATTGCTTCCAAAAGAACCTGGTGCTGATGTCATTGAGAAATTCGACCCATAGCTTTGGGAAACTTTCATTTCAAGATTATTGGTAAGATATTGGCTACTAGATTGAGCCTTATCGCAACTAGGATCATTTCCCCGCAGCAAAGAGCATATCTTAAAGGAAGAAGCATTTTTGAATGCATCTCTCTTACCTCGGAAGCGATCAACTTACTGGACTACAAGTGTTATGGTGGGAATGTGGCTTTAGAGTTTGACATTAGAAAAGCGTTTGACACGCTGGATTGGGATTTCCTCTTACAGACTCTTTCTGCTTTTGGATTCTGTTCTAAATTTGTGGGCTGGATTCGAAACATACTGCAGTCAGCACGGTTATCTGTTGTAGTTAATGGTAAGGCAATGGGTTATTTCGGATGTACTAGAGGCGTTCCTCAAGGCGATCCATTATCCCCTATTCTATTCTGTCTTGCGGAAGATGTTCTTAGTCGTGGGATTACTCGTCTTCTTGCTCAAGGTCTGATTCATACTATCTCTTCGCCTAGAGGTACAGTTGCTCCCTCCGACATATTATATGCTGATGACATTATGGTGTTCTGCAAAGGCACTAGTCGCGATATTGGTAACTTAATGAAACTCTTTGAGGATTATGGTGCTTGCTCTGGTCAAATAATTAGCACTTCCAAATGTACTTTATTTGCTAGTAAGCACATAATTACGAGAGCAGCTCTCATTGCTGCTAATTATGGTATCCCTATGGGTACCTTTCCATTTCGCTATTTGGGTGTTCCTATTTTCCATGGGAAACCTAGGAAGAGGCACATTCAATCGATAATGGACAGAATTAAACTAAATTTCGCTACCTGGAAGGTAAGTCCCTCTCCATGATGGGTAGAGTTGAATTAGTTAAATCTATAATAGTAAGCTCCTCATTGTATAGTTTTCATGTGTATGAATGGCCTAAAGCCTGTATTCATACTCTTGAAAGCTGGATGAGAAATTTCATCCGGTCTGGTGATACAAGTATTGTTAAACATACTACAGTTGGTTGGGAGAAACTTTGTCTGCCCGTTGCGGAAGGAGGTTTGAATATAAAACCTCTAGTGAGCTTAAATCATGCTGCTCTAATGAAAACTACATGGAAAATTATGACGGGAAAGGCGTATTGGTGCTCTTTTATAAAGACCGGGCTCTCGGGACACTCTTATAAGAAGTCTTCGATATTATCTGGAATTCGGCGTCAGTGGGACCGTATTAAGCAGGATATATTTTGGTTGGTTGGTAATGTCACGAAGATTGATTTCTGGCGAGATAATTGGTGTGGTACTTTGGGTTTATCGATTGGAGACTAATTGGAGCTGGACGTGACACAAATTGAAAATAAGGTGGCTGATTTTATAGTGGATAGTAATTGGCAGATACCGGGATATATGCCAGAGCTAAAAGGTTTAATTCAACAACACATACAGAGTACGTCGTTTGCTGAACACATTGATGATAGGATGGTTTGGCTGCCTGGTAGCAAGGGAATAGTGAACATGAAAGAAGCATTTGAATATTGTAGGCCGAAAAGAAAAATTGATAATTGTTTTGTGGACCTTTGGAAGATTAAGATGCCACCAAGGAGGGCAGGCGTAGTGCGGAAACTTCTTCACAATCGTGTTCCGACTGATGACATGGTGCTTTTTTCTAAAATTAATACGACGTCTTGCTGTAATCTTTGCCAGAGACCATGCTGTTTTGAAACTCAACAACACCTCTTCTTTGAGTGTTCTTTTGTTGTTGCCTTATGGAACAGGATAGGAAGCATTTTTAATGTGCTCCTTACCGCGACATCTATCCGAGGTATGTTTACTCTTGTTCGAAACTATGATAATAGCTCTCAGGTAAAAAATTTGTTACGGGTGGCGGTAATCAATAATATTTAGCTAATATGGAATATTAGAAATCAATTAAGGTTCCAATATGTGGTAACTTCATTTGAACAAGCGACATCTAAGCTGAAGGTATTAATCAAAGAATCAGGTGGACTTAACAAGGGTCATATGCGAAATAAAATGGAGGATCTGCTCGTTTGGAGGTTCTTTAAGGTGAATGGAAGAGCCGTTAAAGCTCCTAAAATTATTGAGGTAAAATGGCAACCTCCGCTTTATGGTTGGTTCAAAATTAATGCTGACGGTTGTTCGTTGGGAAATCCCGGGCAAGCTGGATGTGGCGTGGTATTTCAGAATAGTAATTGTGTAGTAGTTGGGAGCTTGGCACAATCCATCGGTGTGGATAACTCTGTTTCTGCTGAATTTTGGGGAGCCATTTTTGCATTCAGGATCGCATGTTCCAGAGGCATGAGACATATTTGGTTTGAATGTGATTCCATGCATGTCATTGGTGCTTTATCTGATCATTCTTTGGTGCCGTGGAATTTAGCTGTTCATTGGGCTAATTGCATGAAGTTTCTATCGACAATTCAGTTCAGGTACTCTCATATCTATAGAGAGGGTAATGCTGTAGCGGATTTACTGGCTAAGTGGGAGCATCTACAGGCTCGCAATGGTGGAATGAGCCACCGCATTTTATTCGATCAGCTGTGGGTACTCAGATCAAGTCTGTCCGTTTATCGTTTTAGATACTTTTGTATCATGTTCTTTTACTTTTGTTTTTGTCTTCTCTTCTCTTATCTTTGAGGTTTTGGCCTAGTCCCCTCATTCTTTTTGGTTGCCTTTTTATTAAAATGCTCCTGGTGAGCTTTTGCAAAATAAAAAGAAAAAAAAAAAAAAAAGGCTTTCAAACGAAGACGAAAATTTAGTTTTCGAAGCATTGAATAAGACTGTTCAAGTGTTAAATAGATTTAATATTATAAAGTCTACAAGAGTAGAAACCAATATCTCATCTTATATCCACCACGTCCACACCTGACATATACACTACATAATTGATACTTGACCAAGTACGACAATTTTTACTGTTTAATCAATTAGTTAGTTGTTAGTAGAAAGGCATAATATGTGAACAAATCAATGACAAAGCCATATCTTAAATCAATTGCCCATAATTGAAAAAACATAAGTTAAGAACAACAGAATCAATATATATATCGAATCTATGTTATGAGAAGGTAATGCTTACTTTGACTCGTATCGAGGTCGGACGGGATCGGCAAAAGGACTTTCACTTCAGGAAAAGGAAGCCTACCTGTTGAGATATGACTTAAGAGAACAGATAATCAACGCCAATAATCATCCAATTCCTAGCATTGTATTATCATTCAATTAATACATATAGTAACAACAATGATCTAGCATTTAAGTAGTGTCAATTGTATCCTATCATTCAAGTTCGGATCATACTCATTTAAATCAACTAATAACATATCTTCTTTAGCCTTGTTCCAATAACAATAGCAAACATGATTATTATTCGAATGACAGCACTTAACTCCTAACAACATTACTGCTATAACTAAACTTTAAAATATCGAACCAAGATTTTACTATGACAAACCGATGAGGGAATGAGCAAAAATAACAGAACACTATATATAGAAACAATAGTAGATAATCTGGTGTACTGTTATTACAAATTGCAAACTGCTTTGTGGACTTGTTGTTGTAACGGGACATGGTAAATACCGTTTACAAATGGTCAAAAGACCTTTCTTTAGCTTCCTGATGTAGTCATCTATTGGTAGTATGAACTGATTTAGGGTATGAGGAGCCGTATGAACCGAGGGTTCATCTGTAATGTGAAGATTGTAGATTTAGGGGTTTTATCACCATTTCAAATCAGAACTCAAATCACCATTAAAAATCAACAATTATTCATAAAAATTCAACTCAAAGAAGGATTATGTCAGCAAAGTCTTGATTTTGGAGTTTTTATCTTCATATAAATGCTAACCCAAAATACTGAAAACCCTAAATCTCATACCACCAAAAAGATGAATCAGACAACTATATCAAATTTGAATCAGTTATAAAGAAGAATAACAATCTCATATAAGAAAACCCTCAATTTGATTAGAATTTCATAAAAAAGTAAGATGAATCAGATAATTATATCAAAATCACAAAAATCCTTACTGATTTCGATCCGATCTGTCCACAGTTTCCTCACTTCAATATGTTTAATGATTTGAGAAAATGAAAATCAGAAAATTATGAGAAAATCATCGTGGGTTTATCAAAGAGAAAGGTTATGAGACAGTTACATCTTTGATAAGCCCACGATGGAGGAGAATGCGGAGGCGGTTATGTTCTCAATCTATTTTCAGTCTTGACTCCCGAGTCTTGAGTAGGTTTTAGGCTTTAAGAGTTTGGTTTTAGGAATTGGCCGTAGGATGATTTTATCAAAGGTCTAAAATGATCTGAAAATTTCAATTAGTTTTAATTAGCTTACAAATATTCATACGAATTCTAAAATTTCCAACCCCAAATATAAACCGCCGGATATTTTATTATCAACGGCATATAAATCTTGAAAGTTTAATAAAATTTGTTTTTACTTTTTTATTATCGAAAATATCTGCTGAGTGGAATAATTTACAGCGTACGGGCGTAAATAGAAGCCAAATAAATGACAGATTGTTAGCGTTATTTATTAAACACAAATTATTCGACACATGCCAATTGTAAAATATTTAAACACAAGCGGAAACTGTCATTTTCCACGAACACCAAGTGTCCTAAAAACCTGATTTTGGACTAGTGTAAGATTCTGCGGTTTATAATCCTTTTAGGCCTCTCCACTCATTGCCAATTGGTATTGAGTTGGATGCCTGTATTCTAACATGGTATCAGAGAAGGCTATTTGCGGACGAGTCTTTGACCGCGCCTTTACTCCCTCCGCGTTACCCTTAATTGTCCACGTGCTAGACCCAACGAGGCTACACGTGAGGGGGGTGTTGAGATTATTAGTCACACATTGTTTGGTCAATTTAAGATCCTGCAGTATATAATCCTTTGGGCCTCTCCACTCATTGCCAGTTGGTTTTGAGGTGGATGCCCGTATTCTAACAAACCCATCCTACCCAATTGATCTTTCTATTTTCTGCTGAGGATCCCCGTAGGAAGTTTCTCATGATTTGGTTGAGTTTCTTCTCTATGCTTGCAGGCATTTCAAAGATTGGCATGGAGTATATAGGTAAGCTGGAAAGAGATGTTTCTATCAGAAAAACTCTACCTGCTTTTGTGAAGAATTTCCTCTACCAAGGAGCTAATTTTTTTTTGGAACTTTTCAACCACTGAATCCCAAATTGAAACATCTATTAATTTAGCTCTTATTGTCATTCCAACATATTTCAAAGGTATAGTTTCAGTATAGCTTCAAAAAGCTGAAGGATTAAGACCAAATATTCAACTTCCTCTTCTTTAGCATCTAAGAAGACCAATGTATCACTGTATATTGGAGGTGTGAAATCTGAATTGACTTAACAGAAAAATTTGAAATCATATTTAGTTGCACAACACTCTTCGTAAGCTTGGAAAATATTTCTGCAACTAAGATGAAGAGAAAAGGGGAGAGAGGATTTCGCTATCTCAATCCCTTTTGAGGCTTGAATTTTTTATGTTGAGCTACCATTTATCAAAAGAGAATGTTAAGCTGAAGTGACACACTATCCAATCCAGTTTATTCATTTGTCTCTAAAACCTGAGCTTTTTAGCATTTCTGAATTGTATGTCAGCTGACATTGTCAAAAGCTTTTTGAATGTCTAGCTTACAAAGAATTCATGACTTTTTTTTTATTTGAGTCTTGAATCAATAAACTCCCCTGCATTAAAAATTCCATCTAGAATTAGTTTGTCAGCAATCAAAGCACCTTGATTTTTTGATATAAACTTTGGCAGCACTTATTTGAATCTTTGTGTGAGCACTTTTGAGATAATTTTGTACACAGTACTACTGACTAGACTAATGGGTCTGAAATCTTTTGGAGAACCCACTTGGTCTATTCTAGAAATTAAGCTAATAAAAGAGCAATTCGTCCTCCAATCCACCTTGTATTGGTTTTCAAATTCAAGAACCACCGCCATAAACTCAGTTTTAATCACTTCCCAAGCCATTTTGTAAACTTTCATATTATATTCATCAAAAATTGGAGACTTATTATTTTTGAAGTTCTTTATCACCGTCCAAACCCAATGAAAGATATTAGATTCGATTAATTTTAATTTTCATATTAGAATTACTAGCATATGATCGTCTTTGTTCCTCGAGGAACCAACTGCATGATGTTTGGCGGAAGCGACATTGATTTGTATATATATATATATATCCCAGTTGTAGACTTATACTGGGTCTGTATAGGTGTAGTTGCAGGAAATCCTACAACTACACCCTTACTAAAATCTACAAATCAATCTAAGTACACTCCATGAAAATCACCAGAATATTTATTAAGATCTTCAAATGGGATACAAAGTAATAAGTAAACCCTAACTTGGGAAGCAAATAATTTTTCTCTCTCCTAAATATCTTGTCTACCCTATCCAAAAAGTCTCTTCTCAAATAAGATCGTTCGGCTCTTTAGTTAGAGATTTACATAGTGGATGACAGATAAGAAAGGCTTTATTTTCGGATTTGGTGTGCGTTATTAACACACACTTACATTGACTCTTATCCAACAGACTCTATGACATCGCATGGTTCTTGACATTTTACTCGTGATTAAGCTGGCTTCATGTGATGCGTCATTTAGATAAGTTGTATGCAGTTGTCATCGCTTGGTCTTGATGATCATTATTTCGCATGTCTGACTGGTGTGCGGTATTTTGTATCTACATTATGCCTCTTCTCATGTCGTTTCTTTGGAAAAGAGTGCGATATGAGAAACTCCAATTTCTATTGCCGCACCCGTTCACCTTTTCGTATTCTTCTTTGCCGACATAACTCCCTAATTTAGGCATGACAACTTACATGCGTCTTTTCAACTACTCATTATCTGACACGTCTTTCTTAACCACCTCACATTATCTGTTCACTTTCAATCCTCGCATTAATGGGGTAATTATCTTGGGAATCGAGAGTAAATCCTTTATTTACTCTCGATCTTCTTCTCTTTCCCTCTTTTTTTTATCTTTTTCTCTCTGCAACTATTATTTTCTTTTGTTGTTGTTCTAAACAATTTGAAATCTTTCTGTTGTTCTTATGTTTTTGAGTTAATCATCACCTTCTTATCTTCTTATCATTCTTTTTATTCTCTTTACTCTTTCATACCTGATCCTAATTGATCTGATCACCTTTATTTATTCTCATTCCCATACTCTTAAAATGGTTCTTCAAGCAGGATGGAAAATTCAAAGGGAATTCGAAAGGATTCAAGCAGAATTTAAAGAAAGAGGTTTTCATAATCTGTTCCTCCCAACTCAAAACCCACTTCTACTCTCAACCCCAGATGGTTTTCACTCGATAATTGGAATGACCAGAAGATCATCATTTCTGTGGGGCAGATTCTCGCTGGTCTTCATATCCCTCTTTATGATCCACAAATTTCTTTATTTTATAGGATTCTTTCAGATGCGAGATTTTCGCGTGCAATCTTCCAATTGAGCGGTGATAGTATCAGAATTATGGTAAAGTATGCTCGGCGTGTAGCTGGGTTAGAGTCCCTATATCCCAAATGGGTTAGAAAAACTGAAGATGTTGATGTAGAGATTAACCGCGAGGAGTATACGGTAGAGAATTTATTCACTCACTATAAGGTTGTTATTATGAAGAATGAGTTATCTCGTTGGGGTGTTCGTTTGCAGAGGAAAGACGGTTTCGCAGAAGAGAGTAGGATCATGCGAGATGTTGATTCCACTAATAATACTGCATGATATTCGAAGGACGGACGTTGGAATGTTTTTCCCATCATTCTGAAAGGTCCTTATATTGCTGGTCTTCATGCTGATGGATCAATGAATTCTCTTCCTGAGGATTTTCCCGCTTACAATCCTTAGGAATTCAAATGGACTGAGAGAGAAATTGTGGTATGTTATTCATAACTTCGCTTATATTCTTTGCATTAACCACCCCATTTCTCATCTTACTAACCTTTACTTATTTCAGATTACCAAATTGAAGAAGGATCTAAGGACTCATAGGAGACAAAGTACGTTGGAAGCACTACGTTCGATCACTGATGACGTAAGAAATACCTTCTCTCATATTTTAACAATATTGTTGCCTCTGTTTCTTATTTTCATCTGTGTGCAAAGTTTGAAGCTGAATACGTCAGTGGCTCTGGCGAGACTATAGTTGCTAAAGGTAAAGGTATGGTTTGCAACAAGAAGACTGCTTCTAAATATTCTTCTAAGAATCCTTCAAAGAAACGGAAAGCACCTTCCCCTTCTCCCTCAAGCTCTCACTATAGTGATGATGACGACATTCTTCTCACTGAAGATCCTTCCATCGCATCTTCTATGGAGAAACTCTCTGGTATCTTTTTTGACTCCATGTGTGCGATTGGAAACAAGCCGCTCACTCGCACCTACAATGTCATTGTAAAAATCTGCGATGCTCCTACTTTGGACGATGAATCACTTTGCGGAACTGCCTCAGTTTTGAGTCCAAGTCTCTAATATTCATTTGGATCTTTGGTAATTTCTATTCTTTCTCATTTTCTTTGATTATATCTTCATTGTATACACTCTTATGTCCTATGAGGTTTCTTAAGATTATCAGAGAAAACTCCGCAAGCTCGAGGCTGAGAACATTAAACTCAAGACCCAAGTTTCTGCTCATGAGAATGACGCATCTGATCTTCTCAAGAAGAGTGATAAATTAGAAGCTGAAGTGTCTATTTATAAGGGCCACATCTCCGACCTTCAGAAGAGGAATGATCAATTAGTTGGTGCGTAATTCTTCACCTTTTTTCTGCTAATCTGTATGCTTGTATCTTTTGTTATTTTTATAATTGTCTATTCTTGCAGAGATTTACAGTCTAACTGACGAGGCATCTTCTTTATTTCGCTCCCTTCATCCTCCTGTTGATGATGATATTCTCCTTGAGTATCTTAATGCTTCACTTAATAAATTTTCTGATGACAAACTAAGATCCCTTTCTTTGGAAGAACTCAAGGCGAAGTACCAACTTCTTAATATTGATCACAAGAGTGCTTTATCTACTAGTAATCGTTTTAAACGTCGTTTCTTGGCATCCAAAGAAAGGATTAAAGATCTAGAAGCTAGGATTAGTACTCTTATTACTGAAAAGGATGAAGTTCCTCTTAGAGGTGCCAAAGCTTTGAAGGAATTTCAAGAAACTATTCTTCAAGTTCAAATAGAGTGTGATCTAGCTTTAAGCGAAAAAGACGCACTTGTAAAGCGAAGAAATCTGATCCGTTCCAGACTTATTATAGAGAATGATGCTGAATTTCAATCGGCTGTTAGGGTCTTAGATAATGCTAAAAATGATTTGGATGTAAATGTTAGTCTTGAGTTTGACCATGCCACCTTGGTTAGAGATATCCTTTCAAAGAAAGAAGGTTTTTTATAATTCTTATTCCCTTGTTCTTGATGAAGGTTCTTGCGTGTTTTTTAACCTTCATGTCTTTTCTTCGCAGACGATGAGAAAGAATCTCGTGAGAAGATTGATAATATGGAATAACAGTTTTCCGCTCGTGATTTTAAGTATCGCAGGCCCAAGAAAAAGCTTACTACAACCGTTTCCAACTTGAGTAATGATGTTGTTCGCGTTCGTGATGCAACTATTAAGAAAGTTTGTGTGGATCATGGCATTCCTCTTTCAACTTATAAATTCGCTGAAATCCCTCCAAATAAAAAAGATTCTGAAATCTCTGAAAGTAAAGGAGAATATGAGTATGAGGAGATTTAGTAGGAGGACAATGATCCTGAGGTTGACAAGATCAATGAAGAAGACACAAATGAAATATAGTTGATCTTTCTTTGCACTTGTAAATCTTTTACCAATTTCTTGTATATTAAACTTCTTCTGTGTAAACTCCTAAGCATTTGAAGCTTTTTCAATGTAAATTCTCCTTATCTTGCACCTGTATTCGTAGAAGTTGAAGTATTGTTCTTTCTAATCTGTGACCTTTCGGAGTGAATCCAATGTGCAGTTTTATGAGAGTGTTGTATTCATTAGCATGTGCGTGAGTCTATCATATGGAGGCGACTAACACTTCTCTATATGCTTGCATTCTCATACTTGCCTCTGTTAATCGCTTCAAGATGATTGGAGCAATCACATGCATATGTCTTCGCATGATTCCTCTGCCTGTAGAAATTTTTCCTTTGGTTTTTCTTTATGCTATAGAATTTGTGCGTTTGATTTCTCTAACCTACAAAACAATATAAGTTTCTGTTTTACTTTCTCATGAGGTCTTATTTAGCCTTCCTAAGTAAAGGTCTTATTTTTCCTGAAGTTTGATTTCATTTTTGTGCGACGAGATCGCAGGCGGTTTTTACACTTTCATGCAATAACCCATTGATCTCGTCTTATCGTTATATGACATTGTTACCTCTGCATGTTTTAGTATCGCACAAATACGACAAGCCTTGATACTCCCGTGAGTAAAAAGCCTCATGACATTTGCGTCTTTGACACAATTCAGCTCCCTAATGGAGGGTGTCGTCCTTATATTCCCCCTGATTGCCCCTACAAGGAAGCGTACCTCTACCGGGTTAGGGTGGGATCTTCCCATCCGGTGATGCAACAATCAGTTGTTTTCGCGGCTTCTTATCCCTTCGCCGATATGGCATATGGTTATGAGATCGCACCCTAAGTGGGGTGTCTTCGGACCGAATGCATCATAGTCAAGAGTTATCAAGAGCGTCCATGTACGCTCCAGACGCCCCAGGCACTCTTGACTCAACCGTGTACCTCAGCGCCTTGATATAGTTTCTGCATTCGTTAGTAGAGAGCTTCTTACCTTAATTTTTCAATTAAGGCGCCCTACTGGATGGGCTTTTGTTTCACCCCAAATATCCGTGACTCAGGTTCCAGGGTCGATGTAGCTTTCACCTGAGCCATGCTAACTAGGTTTTCCCAATATGACACGTGTTAGGTCTTATTATTGCCTCTTGCTGTATGAGAACTAGGATGCACGCCATAATGGTTTACCTAGCCTCCGTAATTAGAGGTTTTTACTTCTGCAGACTTCTATTAAGGTCTTATTATAAGGTCTTATTTTTGCCTTTTCATATGACATTTTCTGAAAGAAATATAAATTTTTATTTACGATCATATTCTTGATCAATACAATGCTTTCATCTTCTTCTTTTGTTTATTTATCCATATGACTAAAATGGCTTGCCAGTGTTTTTCACCTTATGTACTTCATTGAATTTACATATGCTTTGTAATACATTTTCTCGCATACACTCATCATTTTACTAAGTACTACAATTATCGCATGGAGCATATATCTGCAAATGCTTTTGGTTCCATAGCTCATCAGATGATGCTCCTTCCTTCTCTTATACTAACTCATACATCCCATTTCCAACTACTTTCCTGATTCTGTATGGCCCTTCCAAGTTGTTTTCCATGTGTATCTTATTTTTTCTTTCTGATAAGGCGGTATTTGTCTCAATACTAAATCTCCTTTTTTGAATTTACCCAAACTAACATGTTTGTTTTCGTGTGCGATTGTTTTCGCCTTCGCTTAAGTCGTTCGCATCTCACTTTCCTTGCTCACAACATCTACCATTAATCGCTCACTTCTCTTGCTATCTTGTATCTGCTGCTTCCAATTTCTTCTCTTACTTGTGTGTTCTTCACATTTGTCGATATCAATGTCATGGAAAGTTTTTCCTTCATTTGGATCTCCTCTTATTACTCCAACAACGATGGGTAAGGGATTTTTATGCATTGGTGGAAAGTGGAAGCTACTCCTAAAATTCCATGCAACCATGCTCTTCCTATTAGAGCATTATAGGATGATTCTACGTCAACGACGCAGAATACTATTTCTGTTGAAATGCTCCTTAACGGAATTCGCATCATCATCTCCCTGTTTGGCTTGTTAGCTGTTCCATTGAAACCATAAATTTTGTATGTTGAGGGGATTAATTCTTCGTCTCTACCACCCATAGTCTTGTATGTGTGATAAAAAAAAATATCCACAAAACTCCCAGGATCTATCAGTATTCTGTTTATAGCCCATGTGTTCGCATCCTCCTCTTCATATGCATCAGCTTTTGCCTTTGGGTTGATTTCTAACTTGACCACCAATGGACTCTCGTGCTGTTCTCCTCCTCCTGGTACTTCTTATGCACTAAAGGAGATAAGTTGTTTCTGCCAATCTTTGAATGGTGATATCTTTGCAAGGTTAAATATCTCCCTTCCATCACTATCTCTCATAGACTCGACTTAAGACATTATCATGAAAGTCTTCTATGTTTTTGAATGAATGTATGATTGAATTACAATATAAATTCTTTGCTTTCGCTCCGACCTCTATCAAATATGTATGCTTTTCTGCCTTTCTATCTTGTGTATGTCCTGCAGGTGGTGGTAGATTCCGTGGTTGCTTTACTAGAAAATGGTTTAGCTTTCCCTGGTCAATCATTCTTAGTATGATTTTCTTTATATTTCTACAATTATTAGTTGTGTGACCATGGAAACGATGATAAGCACAAATTCATTACTCCTTCTCCCTGGTGGAGGTTAATCTCCCATATTTGGGGGTGCTGGTATTTCTTCCATCAAAATTATTGCTTCCCATATTTTCTCGATCGTGGCGTTTGATGTGGCATCTTTATATGCTCCCAAACCACTCTATTGCTTCCTTGTCCTTGGTTATAATATTTCTTTCGTCCTCCATATCCTTCTGGATGATAGTCGAGCCTCTGAATCTTATTTTTTCCTCCCCGATTATTGGTTTGTCTTTCTCTTTCAAATTCTTCTTGATCCCTACTTCCTATAGCTACCATTTCCCTCTTCCACTGTCTGCTTTCCTTTACTCCCCTGAGATGTACTTGTAATAGCATTTGTTGTTCTTGCAAGCAGGATGGTATTTCCCTCATTTGCATTTGTTATCACAACTGGTTAGGACTCCATTTCCCTTTGTTTTTCTTAGAGGGATATGTATTCTTCTTGAAACTCACGTAATTCTGCCATAGTTATTGTATCTTTTGTCCTGAAGATCTGTGTGTAAAATAAATCTGTAGGAAAAAGTGCATTGATAAAGGATAATATAAGGTTTCTCTCATCTACTCGTCCGGTCATCTCACTACACATGGTCCTCCAACGTGTGGTTAGACTGCGCAAGCTCTCATTGATCCTTCTACGTAAACTAAACACCTTTTCAATTCCTGGTCTAAGCATGTTATTGCTGATGTAATTTCCTAAAAAGATGTTCTGTAAATGGTGGAATGAACGAATGGTACCCACTGGTAAACCTTCAAAGTATAGCAAAGCTTCTCCAATTAGACTAGCAGGGAAATATTTACAGAGTACCGCATCATTTGCTTCCCACTGTAAGAGATATCTGTTGTAGTCTCTCATATGTTGGACCGCACATGTGCTTCCATCAAAAATGTTAGTGAACACCGGGAGATTACACTTAGGTGGTATAACCGCACATTGTATTTGTCTAGCAAATGGTGTTCTTCCCGCTTCTTCTATTGCTTCATCCAGTTGTCGCCTACCACCATCTCTTCGTGCCGTCATCATTTCTCTCATCTCTGCTAATTCTCTGAGTATTTCTTCATTCATGATTTGATCTGTATCTTGATGTATTGGTCTTTTCAACCTTGCTTGTCTTACTATGTTATCATGCATGTTTTGACGCACAACCTATTGTATCTCTCTCTCTTCAGCCTCCTCTCTCCTTCTTTTGCGTCTTTCTCTTTCGTTCCTTGCGTGTTCATGTGCAGCATTATTCCTTTCAGCTTCCTCTTCTCGATCACGTTGATTTCTTAACATTTCTCTTCCTTGCAATATAATTCTTTCTTTCTCTGCGTCGTTTTCATCATCCTGTTCGTCATATATGCGATAACGTTCGCCATGTTGTTCACGCCGGTCTCCTCTACGATCTTCTTGTATGCGATAATTGTTATCCTGCGGCATGTACCAATCATTAATCAGTAGTTGCTCTATGTGATGTCCACCGCGTTGTTTTTGTATGTTATTATCTTCTTAAAGATTTTCGACAATATTATCCAGAGGTTGTTCTTGCCTAATTATCTTCTATTAGATTGGCTACGTCTTGACGAGCTCCTACTGGTCCTTGATCGTGAGGTTGCATGTGTGGTAATTCTTGATCTCTGCTTTTTCAATCGCATATTCTATTCTCCCAACTCATAATTTTGATGCATCAAATTCGCACGCTCTTCATCTTCTCTTCTTCTTTCTGCGATCAACCTTTGTCGGAGTTCCTCAATTGTCATGTTTTCTTCATTTCCTTCTATTAATCCTGTGACTCCAGTTCCTTCGTCTTCCTCATCTGTTGAATTTGTATTTGCGGTGTGAAAACTCACTCTATCATAATCTATAGTATTGTTCTCCATCGGTTCTTGCTGAATCTAAGTCTGAATCTAATTTCCTCTATTATTTCTTTCTCCCATCCTTGAGGATTCAACGATTTCTTCCAGCGATCCTTGTACTCCTTCTGATTGCTATGGATTTTCCTGTTGTATTTGTTTGTCTCACCATCTTGTTAGTCTGTAACAATTGTTTCACCTCTTAAAGATAAAAATTACTCCTTAAAGAACCGAAGATTGGACCAATGAAGATTGTTTTTCTGAGATTTCAACTTTTTGTGCAACCTTTGTAGGTCTAACTCTCTATAACTCTCAAAATTTGGTTTTATAGAAATTCACCAACATGATACATCATTTTGAGCTGTTTCTAGCGCCAAAATGTAGTTACAGGAAATCCTACAACAACACCCTTACTAAAATCTACAAATCAATCTAAGTAAATTCCATGAAAACCACCAGAATATTTATTAAGATCTTCAAATGGGACACAAAGTAATAAGCAAACCCTAACTTGGGAAGCAAATAATCTTTCTCTCTCCTAAATATCTTGTCTTCCTCTCCAGAAAGTCTCTTCTCAAACAAGATCGCTCGGCTCTTTATATAGAGATTTACATAGTGGATGACAGCTAAGAAAGCCTTTATTTTCGGATTTGGTGTGTGTTATTAACGCACACTTACATTGACTCTTATCGCACAGACTCTATAACATCGCATGGTTCTTCACGCTTTACTCGTGATTAAGCTGACATCATGTGATTCGTCATTTACATAAGTTGTATGCGGTTGTCATCACTTGGTCTTGATGATCATTATTTCACATGTTTGACTGGTGTGCGGTATTTTATATCTACGAGCTAACTGCATGATGATTGGCGGAAGCAACATTGATCGACCATCGGGATCCCATCTGGTCCAATCAATAAATAAAGCTGCACATGGGATTGTGCATGTTGACCCGTTAACGGGGATCATATCATCAAGGATTGCTTTGGTTTCCGAATTTGTAATTTGTTAGCATTGTCAAACGATATGCCATACATTGCGCCTAATATCAACTCATAAAAAAATGTGTCCAGCAAAATTTGGCAAGTGTGTGATTTAATTAGTCACCACTAACAAGCTAAGCATGTGCATTTATAACTTAGGCCGTCCACGTGAAAAGAGAGGCATTAAAGATTGGAAGCAAAACACGTTATAGTCTTGATACTAACATCCGTTGTACAGTATACTATATAGATTCCAGCTAGCCTTTGCTGGAATGTCTTGACCCAGAGAAGTCATAGATGTTTCAAGGGAAAGAAAATAACTGATGATAGTTGTAAATTAGGACAAAAAGACGAATAATGAACAGAAGAATTTATCGTGCTTCGGCGATATGCTTACACTAACATATGCGTGTTGTGGGGCCTAGGTCGACAGATCTTTTCCTGCTAAAAGTTAGCCCGCCCAAATATTATGGTACATACATCCCCTCTTAACCCATAATTTATTGTGGGATAAAGAATCCAGCATTTCGAATTTGACGCCGTCAGTGTTATATTTTGATTGGCAAGTCGTCCTGGGCCCTTTTCATTGGGCTGCCACCACTTTTTCTGTCTCTTCCCTCAATCTCCCGACGTTATTGCCAAGTGCCAACTAGAGGTTGTTGTTGTTTGAACTGCCTTAGTTTTTCATTTCTCTGTCTTGGCTCTTTGGGTGTTTCTTTCTTCTCTTTTATGTCTTTATTTGCCTGGTGGCGATTATGCTTGTGCAGTCTTTCTAATTAGCCCTCGCCCTTAATATATCTTCTTTTTGTCGAGCAATAAATAAATAAATAAATAAACTAAAGATTTCATGACATGCGTTAGGTATATATGGAATAGATTATGACACCTGAACCGGTGCCGTACGGATATGATCAGCCTCATTACGTATTGTAGAAGTCGCATTTCATTGCCTTTGTGTTGTGTTTCTTGATTTTGGCGAACTCAAGAATTAGATATCATCAGTCGAATTAATAACTGATGATGCACATGGGATTGTCCAGTTTACCCCATTTTTGCGGATCAGATCAGTTCATCAAGGATTTATTTCAACTACTTTTGGGACCTGTAATTTGTTCAAGTTGTCCAATTTTGTCAACCTATCGGCCATATTATTATAGGTATCCACCATGTAAAAATAATCAATTATTTACAAATTGTAAACCATGGGCACGTTTTGGAGTTAATGCACATTAACACAGCAAAAATGCATGTGGTTTTATTACTATAGTAAGTCACAACTCAGATAATCTCATGTATAAATAGCTAGCTTAGCAATAAGGATGACATAAAACACATCCAAACGAAAGCTGCTAGTAAACAGGAAACGAGTAGCTCGTTTGTCGAATTAGCAGAGAAGATGGCAGCAATAACTAGGAAAAGATCCGCCGGGTTCTTTTCCAGCTTTAGTGTCGTTGCACTAGTTGTATGTATCGTTGTCCATGCAGGCAAGTCCAATCTTTTCTACAAGCCGATCTAACCAGTTCTAACATATTTGAATCTTCTAATATTTCTTCTCACAAGTTAATATTGTTGTTATAACGTTATCTGCTTTTGTTTGTAGACATGGTATCGGCGTGGGAGAATATCTGTAAACCTGGAGATATATACATGGATTCACAGACGACTGCAGTTTCCGATCCGCACTGCAACACTTGTACAAATTGGTGTATTTCACAGTGTACAAACTTAAACCTTTCAATGGTCAGCGGCACGAATTTGTGCTCTATAAGTAAACCTTCCACCCTCAATTGCAAGTGTTGCTGCGGAGCATCACCCTCCTCTCCAGAAAAACCAACCCTTCCTCCTTCTGCATCAGAATTTAATGGCCCTCCGCCATATGATTTTAAGATATGTGTGGGTAACCAAACATATCAGAAGTTTCAACACCATGATGGGAAACATTGCATCGATACACCTCTATGTGAACAAAAATGTAAAGAGAAAGGCCTTACAAGAGCAAGGTCTGAGTGTGTCGCTGCTGGTCATAATACAACGACTGCGCTTACCTGGTATGAACAATGTTGTTGTCAAAAGCCCGTGCCTTCTCCACCTCCCCCAACACCTCCAACAAGTATATGCGAAGCCGACTGCCCTTTCGTGAAGAGATTGGGATGTGCGCTTTTTTTCAAATCTTGTAGTTGTTGCTGCAAGAGTATATTATTACCTTGTCATGATTAATTACTCCCATTGGTTTCTATTATTCGCAGCAATACAGTGAATAATATATATTGTAGTGACACTATCACCACTTATTAGCTAGCTGCAGTTTAATTGATGGGATGAGATGAGTCAAGCTATCTTTATGCTTTTAATAAGCAGCATGTAGTGTAGGTCAGGTGTACGAGTTTCATCTTTAATTAATTGATGCACGTAGTTGTATTTCAATTGAAGGCGATATGTCAATGTACCGTGTGTTTCAATTTCTGTTAATCTGTAGAAAATGATTTTTTTTCTTGAAAAAGGAATGGTAATATTAAACGGCTGTGCTACATACACAACGAAACGAAGTGTACACCCAGAGAGGATCCAACCGCAGAAAGATCACCCTTTCTGCATTGGGATAGGGATGAGCAGAAATTGGTCTCACTCCTCCCTCACACACGGTGCATAAACTTCATTGTGTATATATCATTTTCGAATATTAAAAGAAAAATAAGTACACTAGGAACATAATTCACAAAAGTTACAGGTAAATTACTGTATCCCAATGAAATAACATTTGATTAACAGAAACATTGCTAAACACATCCCTATCCGAAAATCAAAGAACCAGCGTCTGCTTAATAAGCATAACAATTTCATACACCTCCACAAGTCTTCCTCCAAAAGCTCTTCTTCCTCTTTTCTTCCACAAGTTCCATAGTTCAGCATAATTAGAAACCGGCTTGCATGGTGTAAGACCCATCAGTCTTGCGATTCTTAACCAGATCAACTAGGTCCCTTGGTTGAAGAGGCTTACAACCGGGGATTTGCATAGGCTCTTTGAGATCCACGAACTCACCTTACACCTGGCCCTCAAGTATGGGAAGATATATCATGAATGGGAGCAAATCAGCTGCAGCAGGGCAAAAGAATATAAATTTAGGTATGCACTCACTTTGTCGGGAATATCAGAACTTCCCAAAGCGAAACAATCGGCAATGAGAATCGTAATGGACTTGCTAATTAGAAAAAACTCTATAAAACAAACTAAATCACTAACGTTGCAGGACAGTGATAAAGTCATTGGCTGATAATACCAATGACCTGAATTTGATACTCACGTTTTTTGTTCTATGTAGAGTACATACCATCAAACCATTATCAAGTACCCACCATTCTTTGCCTAAAACAAATACCCTGATATGAAGGAACTTGTTATCACAAATAATGAATTATTGTTGTACCCATCGGCACAATAAGTGCGACGCCTCTAGGACCACAAAATACATATATCTAGAAAAAATGTCCCACGACTGTATATCGATGTTGAACCCTTATATTTAAAGCAGAGTACACTGATGGGATGGATGGTGGTGATTCGGTAGTATGTGACATCACTGCTTCTGTCAGTTTTATCAAGTACGACAAGCCAGATTTAACATCAGTATCTCCAATAGGGATGAAGTAAAATGCAACTGCACTCCATCCTTAACGAGGAATCACAAAATTGTGCATTTCAGTGAAATGCTTTTGGTTTACCGTCGTTATAAAGAGATTGCATAAAACTGAATTGAAATATTCTAAGCAACTCAGCTAAAACTCATCAGCAGCAGTATTCTTTCGTTTCGTATAGAAACTGTCAAAATCCCTATATATCCTAATCTAGTGTGCGGCACTCTGCTATTCCTTCGGGTATGGTTTAGTAATTATTATTCGACAGTCTCGACTGACGACTGTATTGCATTTAAGCAAAGTAATATCAACGGGATAGACCAGGGCCGGCCCTGAGGTTTTCATGCCCCTAAGTGAAGTCGGAAAATGGGTCATTTGTCCAAATATTTTTAAAACATGGTTCAAACGGACGAGTAAAAATTATTATGAGTGAAATGGACACCAAAAAAATACCAAGGATGAAACTGGATTCATTCTGACTTAAACTTAAAAAATAGCAAGGATGAAATTGGATGCATCCTGATGTAAATTAAAAATAAGAAAAAGTATTTGAAAATGGGTAGGATGAAACGGTTTACATCCTGACTATTTTTACATTTTTGTCCATTTAAACAGTTCAAAATCTAAATGTCATTTTCACTCAGGAAGTGTTGATTTTGGTCTTTTTAACTTTGTAAGTGAACTAAATGACGATTTATTTTATTAAATTAGGATTATATGCATATAATAGAATAAAAAGATGAACACGAACGCTATATTAAATATACGATTAGGTGTAAAACTCCTCGTTGGACATTCTCGGAAGCATATTCTCTGATAATAGGCTTGTAATCAAGTAATCTGGCTATTTGTCTTTCAATGGCTATATGTCATAGACAATCCATCGACATTTGCTTCATTTAAGACATTAACACAACTATCATATCTAAATCTTCGACTTTAGATTCACTAGGTTTAATCAAATATTTATTTAAAGGACTAGAATTATTTTTTGCTAACTCACCAGTTTTTGGCTTTTTTTTTTTACTTTCTTTTTCTGTTTTGAGATCCGACGGCTGCTTTCTTTCTGAACCCGCAGGCATACCTACAAACCAACAAAATCATTATATAAGATAAATGTAGCTTATTAAAATCTAAACATGATAACATAGGTTGATCACTAAATTAATAATTAGATAAAAAAATTAGTGATTACCTTGTATAGTTTAAAGAACCCTAATTCTTTATTTTTCCCCTTATGTTCTTAGTTCTTCCATAGGTAAGGAAAGAATGTGAAAAAGAAAGCGGAAGTGTCTAAAGTTTGGCCTGCATGTCTTTGAATCTTTGATTCCTTCCAAAACTCATGTCTTTTATTCCAATTGTAACTGTGTGAATACGTCAACTAATAAAGCACTTACCATTCTTAGAAACGATCGATGGCCAATCACGGCAGTGTCTTGCCATGAATCTCTCTACATCAGTTTGTTCTTTTTCTTTTGTTACGCTTGCATTGGGTTAATATTACACACATTATGCCAAGTTTAATGTTGTCTTTTTTGTACGCAAAACCGGAAGAAGAAAAGAAATTTGATGCCCCACAATTTGTGCTGCCCGAAGCCATGCTTCAGGTGCTTCGGCTCAGGGCCGGCCCTGGGGATAGTGGTGGTTCCGTACACACCATTGCTTTTGTCGTCTTTATGGGTCACACTGGAAATTCAGATAACTTGTCAGACTTTGAAACTCCATGTGTGTCACAGTGGAAGATCACGAGTAATCAGCAAATTTGTGCCACCAGATTTTTGTTCACATGAAAACTTTCTCTCCCAAGGAAGAAAAGCCAGGAAAGCACTTTATCGAGATCATGGAGGAAGGCAGGAAGCATAAGTGATTTTCTTGGGTCGTAACTGCATTAATACTGGCCTGATCATGCTCGGCCCACCAAAATCAACATATCATGGGCCTTCCCATCTTACAATTCCATTGCAGAATACTTGACACTGGTTGGGTAACTGGGGTCGACATTAAATCGTATAAGTGAAAACTACAGTGAGACCCATTCTAGGTGATGAACGGAGGGGTCTCATATGATCAGTTTCACGTGCAGCAGCGACAACAATAGTTTAGAGTTTAACTAATATTAGTCTCATGAGATTTACAAACTAACTGAACAAGTGAATCAGCTAAAGAAGGAGATCAAAATGTGCAGTTTCATCATGATTCTTCATCCGTGAATGGAGACAATTTCAAGCTTTGAATCTGATTGCTACTTTTGGAACTCGGACATGAAAGCAAAAGTAGCTTTAAATCTAACTGCTACTTTTGGAGCTCGGACATGAAAGCAATACCTTGGACGGGAATGAGTTATGGCAGCTTTAGAGTCAGTGTGTACGGGTTGACTGAGCTTTCTAGACGGTGAGAATATGGAGAGAGTTTAATGTGGCCGATAGTTGGGTGAAATAAAAGAAATGGTTGCATTGCATATACAAAAGTGACTACATAACCTATTATGCGGATGAGAAAGTGGTTGCATAACCTGTTATGCATCTACAAAATTTGTTGCATAACTTGTTATGCAGTCCAGAAAAGGGTTGCATAACACGTTATGCAGCAACTTTTTTGTCACTATTAAAATCAACAAAAACAAAGACTGCATAACTTGTCATGCACCTAAAATAATATCTGCATAATATGTTATGCAGTCGGGAAAATAGAGGCATAACCTGTTATGCATCCGAAAATACGGCTGCATAATGCATTTTGCATCGAGAAAATACATGCATAATGCATTATGGATCTATTTTTTATGTATGCACTAATACAATGGCTACACAACTTGTTATAGATGTATAACTTTGTTATGCAGATGCATAATTTTTTATGCAATGGAGAAAATGGTTGCATAATTCGTTATGCGTCTGCATAATGCGTTATGCATCCTTTTTGGTGTCTGCATAATGGTTATGTATCAAGTTTTCGAAAATTTTGTCTAAAATGATGATCACCTCCGATTTTTCGTGAAAAACAAAAATTTGATATTCTTGTTTGTACTCGTTGCGTAGCGCTCTTAAAAATATTTCCAACGATATAAAATTTGTAAAAATCCAAGGCGCGGATTTTTAGATATGTTATATCCATGTTTCGTTACCAATTATACCCCGGATGCATAATCCGTCATACATACATTATAAAAAGAAGTGTTGTGTGTGTAGCCTGATAAATCCGACCATCGGTTTCGTCATCCCACGGCGTGGATCGATTCGTTATATGTTCTATATAGACGTCCGTCGGATTGTTGGGTTTCCTGATTTGACTATGCTTCCATAATAAGATGTCTTGGCCATTATATATCGGGAAAAAATTACCACGTTAACTACGTTTCCTAATAAAAATATGGAAGAGGGATATATTCAAATTTCCTTATCTGACTACGTTTTGAGAGATACTTACGTTTCATCTACAAGGGAAAACAAAAAACAAAAAAGGAAACCAATGCAAAAAAATCGCAAATTTTTTTCAAAAAAAATGTAGACAGCCGTAGGACATTAACACAATATCACAGTATCTATATATGTACTAGGTATCAAGTTAAACTAACTAAGTTATGGTAAGGTAAAGTAAGGAATTGGAGAAAGTTGTTGGGCAGGAAGCTTCACCCGGGTGCAACCTAGTGCTTCATTCTCTTCCTTTTGCAGCAAATTAAGACAAAGCAAAAAGAAAATGTTACCAAATAGACACGAACTCAAAAACACGAATAGCACCTCATGAAATCATCTCTTCAAAATTAAATACCCAATGACATAATTTAATTTGCAATTTAAAGAAAGCACGAGGAGCAAGCATAAAATATTGCCCAAAAACATAAAAAATGAACAACCTAAAAGTTTTACTCGGTCAATCAGACCTTTGAGGATGCAAATGTACAAATTGCTGAATGGAGACAAAGTTGTACAACAAAATGGACAAACAAACTCGGTGTAGTTTACTAATATTCTGTGTAAAATTTTAGAACCATGTATAGAGATATTAGATTCACGCATATTACAAATTAGCCTTGGGACAGATCCAAACATTGACTTTGGTCATTCTGCCGCTTGAACCGTTAGTTCTCGAAATGTACATCCGTCTGTTGTATATATGACGGGGATTTTATTATTTTGGACGTTCGGGATTGATGCCACGATATAAGAATATATGACTTTGAAGTAATAATAAGGATGTTATGAAAAGAAGTGATGTCTGTCTTGGGTAATAGACGGCCCTTGATTTCGGCAATCCGACGATTGGGAAAGATAGTTGGCGAGATTTCTATCCATACGTCCGCTTTAGACATATATATAATTTTGAGAGATATTTACGTCCGTCGGTTCGTGAGATGATCTTCTTTTAATATTTTGTTTTAGACGGCAGGGATTATGCCCCAGCCCGGTGCAAAACGAGACTCAACATTTCCTTATGTGACTCGAATCAACATTTCCTAATGCGTGTCGGTTTCCTTGAAAGTTTTCATGCACTAACTATAAATATCCTTTCTGATTTTAACAAAAAAAAACAAATATTAATTTGAAGACTCTATAGATTTTACCTAATCACGGCTAATTTTAATGGGGATATCATATTTTCCTTTAAATTTTCTAATCCACGGCCCCGGCCTCATCCGGCTACTATGACCCGCCTAATTGAAAACGCTATTGTGACCCGACTAACTAACACGTTATAATATGACACGACCAACTAAATATCAGGACCGTTGTGGTATTGACCAGACTAACTAAATATACTCCCGACTATTATAGATGGACTAAAATATGGAAAGACACTGGCCGACCGACCAAACAATAAACAAAACTCTAAAAGGTTGAGCCCCGGCCGTAGACCGAGGTGATACCTAGTAATTTCATATAATTATGGGTGTCACGGAAATAATTATGGATGTCACAGTACCTAAATTTAATTGTGGACTTGACAATGAGAATATTATTCTTTTTGGGTCTCCCCCTAATTTTCCCATCGTATAAATACCTAGAGAGGCCTGAAAATTCTTCCACCTAAATTGACATGAATGGGTAGCTTATAGATTGATGATATCCTAGCTAATATGTTGTTATAGGGGTTGACGCTCTGAGATGGGAATATACGAGGTAATTACTGTATTTCATTGGTCAACTGCAAAGAAATGACTTACGAATACCTTAATCAAACTTTAGGATGACAAAATATGAGGCGCATTGGTAATACCACACCATTAGAAGAGATATAACTAACAAGTTTATACTATTTAGGATGAAAAATTAGCTTGTGTTGCACTACGGTCCGTCAGTGGCGGTGTTGGGCAAATCTGCCGCAGCGCCACCGTGACTGCTATAGGCGGTTTAGGCCAACGATTTTAACAGGTACACGGCCCATGTTGTTAACTGGATTATTTAGGGTTAACTATTTAGGGTTAACAAGTTTTCCGGAAACTCTTGCACCGGAAAAAACAAATTCTCAAAAACCCTAAACTTTTTCATCACAATGTCTTCATCATCTGCTGCTACTGCTAAACTCATTGGTCCTCCATCAATACAGGGCCTAACTATTTCACCTGGAAACAGGAGATCAGGTTCTTATTCCGATAGCAGGAAATCTGGATCTTCTTCTTTTCCTTTTCCAACTAGAGACACTTCTGGTAGTGGTAGTAATAGAGGATTTACAGAGAAAGGATCAAAGACATATGTTTCAAGTGAAAATCCATTAGTTGATTTTTTCTTCCATGTAGTCCCCGATACTCCACATGAAAGCGTAACCCAAAGATTAGAATCAGCATGGAAACATGATCCCTTGAAAGCTCTGAAGTTGATATGTAACTTGAGAGGTGTGAGAGGGTCTGGTAAATCAGATAAAGAAGGGTTTTACACCGCGGCGTTATGGCTTCATAAAAAACATTCTAAAACCCTAGCTATGAATCTGAAAGCTATGGCCGATTTTGGGTATTTCAAAGATTTACCAGAGATTCTCTTCAGATTACATGAAGGGATTGAGATCCGAAATGAACGAAAGAGCAAATGGAAGATTGAGAAGCATCTTTATATTAATAAAAAGAATAAAAAGAAGAAGGTAAAAGCGGATTCTAGAAACGTTGATGATCCGAAGAAGATGAAGACTGGGAATGAAAATGCTATTGAGTTGTCGAAACGAACAATTGAGAGGTATGTAAAAGATACCAAGTACAAAGACTTGCATGATAAAATATCTGATCTTTTTGCCGAATTTTTAATCTCTGTTTTGAAGTATTTGAATTCTGGTGAGTTTGGTAAGATCAGTTTAGCTTCCAAATGGTGTCCTTCTTTAGATTCTTGTTTCGATAAGGCTACTCTTTTAAGTGAAAGTATTGCTAGAAGAATTTTTCCCCGTAATTCAAATCCTGACTATGAAAATATCCAATAGGCTCATTATACTTATAGAATTCGTCGCCTCTTGAGGAAAGAGTATTTGGTTCCTCTACGGGAAGTGTTGGAATTACCTGAAGTTTACATGAGCTCTAAGATGTGGAAAGTGTTTCCGTACAATCGCGTTTCATCTGTTGCTATGAAAAATTACAAGAGTTTCTTCAAACAGCATGATGAAAAAAGATTTAATAAGTATCTAGAGAGTGTTACAAAAGGAGAGACAAAGATTGCTGCTGGTGCATTGTTACCTCATGAGATCATTGCTTCTTTGTATGATCATAAAGAAGATGGTGATTGTAATGTTGCGGAGCTTCAATGGCGTGGAATGGGGGGATGATATGTCGAAAATTGGAAAGTTAAATGACTGGCTTGCAATCTGTGATGCATCTGGTAGTATGTGTGGAACGCCAATTGGAAGTCTCTGTTGCTCTTGGTTTGTTAATATCAGAAATGAGTGAAGAACCATGGAAGGAAAACTTATCACTTTCCACCAAAACCCCACGTTACACGAGATTGAAGATGACGATTTGAAATCAAAGACGGCGTTCATTAGACGGATGGATTGGGGGATGACAATTAATTTCCATAAGGTGTTCGACATAATACTGAAAGTTGCAGTGGCACGAAAATTGAAGGAAGATCAGATGTTAAAGAGGCTTTTTGTGTTTAGCGATATGGAGTTCGACAGTGCTTCAGGGTATGAGAATAATAAAAAACATAAGAATAATAAGATGAATAAAAAAAATAGTATCCAGACTTACTATAATCGTAAAAATAAGAATAATAAAAGTAACAAAAATCCGTTTTCGCTCCTTGAATATCTAGATGAGGATATAGATGAGGATAAGGTGGAGGTTCGTGAGGAGGAGGTCCATGAGGAGGAGTTCTATGGGGATGATTGGGAGACTGACTACAAGGTGATACAAAAGAAGTTTAGGAAGAAAGGATACATGAATGTGCTAGAGATTGTGTTTTGGAACCTTCGAGACTCTGGATCAACTCCGGTTTTGTGTCATCAAAAGGGGGTGGCTTTGGTTAGTGGGTTCTCAAAGAATTTGTTGAAACTTTTCCTGTAGGGTTCGATCTTAAGTGAAATTACACCCACTGGAATCATGGAAAAGGCAATCTCTGGTGAGTAATACAACAAACTTGTTGTGGCTGACATATTATTGATTCTTCATCCTCAATGCAAGAACCTGAAAGGTAAAAGGTAATGATCACTCTTAACCCTAAACAGGGTTTGAGGACATGTATTTATATTAATCAATGAGTTACACAGTTGCCCTTTAGGCAAGTAAATAAAGAGATATACTAAGATACAATACAGTCTATAGATAACAGGATGACCCTAAGTTACACCTGTATTCTGTGTTAACACCCACCCAC